>NC_029786.2:2402889-2403552 GCF_000816755.2 Arachis ipaensis | reverse complement strand
GGCTTTTATGTTACTCTTTCTGTTTATATTATTTTATTTATTTTTCAGGTTATTTAATTTAAAGCAAAAGTGTGACTATTATTAATAAAGATTTGAAATGATGAAGAACTCCAAAGGATGAGATCTAGCAAGCTCATATATATACGTCTGATTTGTGTTCGGATTGTAGATACTAGATACTAAAATCCGTTAGATATATAATTATTTATGTATTTTTTATTAATTTAAATTTTATGATATTAATTAGTCTTTATATAATCTCCAATAAAGAATATTTATTTTTAGTGCCAACTAATTAAAAGGAGTTTATGTATGTCAATTGGGTTTTATAAAAGTTGAGTACAAATTATGACAAGTATATATATTAGCTAGAGGTTTCTTTTTCCAATTATATACTTCAAATCTTCCAAGACTAGAATCGAATTTCAACACAAACATTTTGAAGTGAATTGGAACTAAATATTTAGTTATTAAATTCTTTTTGTCAATTAATTATTAATTATTGAAAAAACAAAGGAATTTTGCTTTTGATTTAAAGTTGTGTTGAATGTGACTACACTAATAAAGTAATAATTAAATTATATTGAACTTAACCCTAACAAAATTAATATCATATATTTTGAATAAATTAGATTTAATTTTAATAATTTAAACAATAGGTTG
>NC_029786.2:2402172-2402850 GCF_000816755.2 Arachis ipaensis | reverse complement strand
AAATAAAAAATGTTTAAAATAAAAATTAATAAAATTAAACATTATAGATATTTTTAACTAAAACAACAAGTATTAGAAGAAAAAAAAACATACGTTATCCCCACTATTAAATGCTATAGATAGAATAGTATATATATACTTGGTGCATAGCCACCAAGTAAAAATATCTACATCTATATTTATAACATAGATGAAAAATATTTTATCTTAAAAAAAGGTCTAGTTACGACCCTGAGTTGTAATTATACAAAATTTTTTCGGGTGACGATAATGTGATTTCGACGTTTCTCAAATATTTTACATAGGTATAACTTGTAAGAATGTAGATTAGTGAAATTTATAAAAAGCTAAAAAGTTAAAAGAACTCTACTAATAACTGAAAAAGATTTGTTTCCTAACCTAACTCTGAAGTTAAGTTGTGTCTTGAGAGGATAAAAAGAAAAACACCAACTAATTTAGATTGATCGAGTAATCAGTTTAATTATCCATTTACTTATTGATTGATTAGTGATAATTCTTAGATAAAATTTAAATTTGTGATGAATTAATCATTAATTTATTAAATTTAAGAATGGTAAAAACTTAAGTGAAGTCGACTTCATGTGAAGTTGATACCTGAAATTTGTTGAATAAAATTTAGTTAAATCAATCAAATCATCTAACGATTTTACGTAAAAT
>NC_029786.2:2399366-2402028 GCF_000816755.2 Arachis ipaensis | reverse complement strand
CACTACTACTTAACCCGTAAATTATCCATCCTCTCACTAATTAATATTATTTTACTGTCTTGTATTTTTTTTTGTTTTTTTGCTGATTTAATGTTGTTACAGTCGTTTTTTCTATAATTTTGTCGGTATAGTCTTTTTTTTTTTAAATAAATATCTTTTTTGACTTCTATTTTTTTTAAAAATTGACTAACCGCATTCTAACCTTTAAAAATTAATAAATTGGCCTCTGTCTATTTATTCCGTTAGATATATTGATTCTTCCGTGACTCCCTCACTTGAAACTCGACGAAAAACGCTGACCTGTAACAGTGAACAAGTGACTTGGTATGTATACATCAACTGAATTTGTTAGGACAATTTGATCCCTGTCCAATCATCAAAACATCGTCGTTTGAAGGAAAAGAGAGACGCGCATTTTAGTGACCTTTTTTTCCTCTTCAAATCCTAACTCAAGTAGCAACCATGAATGACGCAGAGCCATCCTCAGCCGCTCAGACCCATCGTGGTTGGAGGAAGGGTAGGATGAGTTCGAGTAATGCTAGTGGAGGAAAAAAGGTAAAGTTTCAACACCCTAGATGCAAGTGTGGAAGTTATGCAATCATGTAAGGATATGCAACTGCCAAAAACTCAGACAGAATCTTCCTCAGTTGTTGTCATTATCGTGTAAGTGTTCCTCCGAACTTGATTATTATAGTCAATTTGTCTTTGTGCTTGAACAAATTATCTTCATGATAACTGCAATTGCAAACAAAACGACCTCACTGCAACTACTTCATGTGGCTGGATGAGCTGATTTCTTGTCATTTTGCATATGAGGAAGACATTGATGTAGATGGAAGAATGTTGATGTAAGAGAGTATCTGACTTTCTAACACTCCTCTTCTTAGTAGACTTGTGTTCCACACTCATTCCACCCTTTTTACTCTTACTCACATGCTTCTTCTTGGCCTTACCTTCTTCACCACTACTGCTACTACTGGATTCGAAACCAGGTGGAGGGAGTTTGTAGGACTCATCTTCAGTGGTCTCATATCCATCGTTAGAAGAAGAAGAATCAACTTCAATAGCTTCATCCACTGTCCTACCTCTAACAACATAATCTGGCTTGCTAACATTGTGCTCAAAATAGATCACAAGCAAATTAGACTCCACATCCTCCATCTTTTTGTCACGCATCTGATTAATCTTCTTATCCCCCTTAAGAACATGCAATCCAGATTCTAAGTCAGGGGTAGTACCATCATACTAATAAACCTCTTTATAGCTAGTATACCCTAAACCCGTAAACATTTCTACCAAGTCCTTGAAGTTAACATAATCTATATCTAACGGAGGAAATGTCTCCACCTTTCTATCAAAGTAGTGCAACACTCCATCAGAATTCCTTTCGAACCAATCCCCATGGTAAAAAACAGAGATAATTTCATATGACATCTGCCAGAAGAAAAATGTGCAACACTTTTGATTAACTAACTACTATAATCATCCACACCAATCATAACCAATGACAGTGACTAAGAATATTAAAAAAATTACAAAAACCCAAGTTTAATTTACAAATTACAATCAACTCAAAAAGTAGCGAACGAACTAAACCACACTAAATTTAGTAGCGACGTCAATGACTCTGTCAACAACGTCTTCACCACCTCCTCGCTGAAACTCTTAGTCAGCTTGAGTTGAAGGAAAACATTTCGCTTTCTTAGGATTAGGATGTAATTTTATACTCGGGGTGATTTTTCTACTGAAGCTACATGTAAAGGGAGAAGGGGGAGAAGGTCACTAAAACGCACGTCTCTCCTTTCCTTCAAACAACGACGTTTTGATGACTGGACAGGAGTCAAATTGTCCTAACAAATTCAGTTGACGTGTACATGTTAGGTCACCTGCTCACCATTACAGGTCAGCGTTTTCCGTCGATTTTCAAGCGAGGGAGCCACAAAAGGGTCGATATGTCTAATAGAGCAAATAGACAGGGATCGATTTGTCAATTTTTAAAGATTAGAGTGCGGTTAGTCAATTTTTAAAGGTTAGAGTGCGACTAGTCAATTTTTAAAAAGGACAGGAATCGAAAAAGGATATTTACTCTTTTTTTTAGACGTTTATTAGCCCCGTTATTTATAAAAAAAAAAAAAGTTGTAATCGATTTGTCTAAATATATAATAAACTTTGGTGTAATTCATTCGCGAGTTTAGCCAGATTTTATTTAAAATGTCTTTATGAGGGTAAATTGTTCATCTTGTTGATATTACATTAAAACGAAATACGATTTATAAGCTAAGTATGAACCACTAATATAATAAATATTCGTACATATTAGAAAGGATAATTTAATTTCTATTTTTAAAGGGTTATGGAGCAATTATCAATTTCAAGTTAAGGAAAAAATTAAAGATGTCAGCAACAAGATTGAATATTCTCCCAAAACGGTATCTATATATATAAAAAATTAAACGTAAACACTTTTGTTAATTAATCATGGCAGACAAATAAAGTGCTTGCATAATACCGATATATACTAGGTATATATGTATATAATATTATAAAGTAAAATACACAATATATTATTAGGAATAATACTCAAAATATCTAAGTGCGCACTAAATAGATTTTGAAACTTTTATTTTGTTAAATAAAACACTCACTATACTTAGATTATTCA
>NC_029786.2:2367974-2399249 GCF_000816755.2 Arachis ipaensis | reverse complement strand
TATAAAAATTTGAATTTTTTTAAAAATATGATATCTTTATTAAATAATAATAAAAATTAATTTATCTAAAATTTTATTAAAATTTAATGTAAAAATTAATTTACCTAACAAAATAAAAAATATAAAATTAATTTTATAATTAAAAATTTGTTAATAATTATTAAAATATTTAACTAAAATTTTTTTAAAAACTGATTTAGGGTATTACTCTATTTTTACATTATTACTTTCAATATAGAGTAATTTCTATAAATTTTAATTTAAATCTTGCATAATTTTTTAAATCATGACAAGATTCCAAAGTCGCAGGATATTATATTATTATATTCAACCGTAATCTATATATCTATAGTTCCAAATAATTGGAAGAGTGATGATGATGCTATGCTTAAGAATATTTACTTGCATATTATTATATTGAGAATGAGAGGTACATAAAAAAGATATAACAACGAAACTAATACTTTATTCTCAACCATTATTCTTGTTCATTAAGTGGGTGCTTACTAATATATTATACCATTATGGTTATATTCTTCTATATATTAATGCAAAAAAAAAAAGTGATAAAAATAAAAAAGTAAAAAATTCTTAACAGCTATAATCTAAACAAGTGTAATAATTCATATCATGCATGAGAGTTATTTGATATTGTTTTATACTTTAGAATAAAATAATAAATAATATTAGAATATAATTAAAATCAATTAGATCAATTAGCATTATTTAATATATCTGAATATTTATTATAATATATTATATCTTTATTATTTCGATTCTCTTAGCACCTATAAATACCCTTCTATATTGTATCATTTTCGACAACATGAATACACACAAACATTTTCTCTATTTGTCTCTTTTATCATTTTCTAACATGATATTAGAGTAATGGTATCCTCCTCGAGGAGGATAAGTTGATTTTTTTTTTCTGGTAAAATTATCGTACTTTTCATATTTTTCTTTCGTGCCTTTTTTTTCCTTTTCTTTTGTCAATGCTTTGATACTTTTTTTACCTCACCGATTAACTCATTCACTACTTACTTATTCTTAAGGAGAAATCATATGTTTTTCGTCACTTTTAGTTTGCCATCTTTTCACATTTTGTCACTTTTCAACAATTTTTCAATAGTTTGCCATCTTTTTAACAGTTTTTTGGCAAAGTGACAAAGCGACAAAGTGCGAAGAGATGACAAACTATTGGAAGGTGACGAAAAACATATGGTTTCTCCATGAGAACAAGTAAGTAGTGAATGAGCTAATCGGTGAGGTATGAAAAGCATCGAAGCATTGACAAAAGATAAGGAAAAAAAGGGCATGGAAGAGAAATATGAAAAGTACGATGATTTCACCATAAGAAAATCAACTTATCCTCTTCAAGAAGGAAGATACTATGACTCTGATATCATATTAGAAAAGGATAAAAGAGAAGGTTTGTGTGTATTCAAGTTGTTTGAAATGATACAATATAAAAGGGTATTTATAGGTGTTAAGAGAATCGAAATATTAAAGACGTAATTCCTATAATAAATATTCAGATATGCTAATTGATCTAATTGATCGTTCTGTCTGTGTTTCCTTGTGTCAGTTCCATCTGCGTTCCCTTTCAGTAGTTTCGTTTGCGTTCCCTTCCGGCAGTTCCGTCTGCGCTTCCTTTCAACAGTTTCGTCTGTGCTTTTTTCAAGCAGTTCTGTCTGCATCAGTTCTATTAGTTTATGTATTTTTTTTTTATTTTGTTGTTTTAAATAAGTTTCAAACTCAAATTGTCACATTAATTTGAGGGAGAATGTTCGAGTATAATTATGACCAATTAGATCAATTAATATTATTTAACATATCTGAATATTTATTATAAGATATTATGTCTTTATTATTTCAATTCTCTTAACATCTATAAATATCTTTCGTTCTATATTGTATCATTTTCGACAACTTAAATATACACAAACATTTTTGTCCGTCGTTATCTTTTATCCTTTTCTAACAAATAATATGAAGGATTAATTAATTTATTGAGCTTAAAAAGAAAAAAAAACTAATATAATCACAATGCAAGATAAGTTTAACAATATTTAATAATCCAAAAAATAACTACTCTAGTTGTGATAGTATCATATTGACATAACTCAATACAGATCAATTAATATTTTTAACANNNTAATTTAATATTATTATTATTCATAATTATTCACGATTATGATTATATTGTACTCAATATATATTGCTTATAATATATAATCTGTATTTGTAAAGTTATTTTGGCGATGAAACAATTCCAAATCAGAAAACGATTCTGTAATTAATACATTATTCATGTTTCACCAATTGTTATCACAAATTGAGATTTTCTAACATATTCGGTTTCTCAAATTTAATGGTCTTGATTGCAATGAACCCTTTTTCCTAGCCTATATAAATCGAGGCATCTTGGTCCATGAAAACATGCAACAAATAATCTTTCACATATTTTTATATGTTACATGTTAATTACATGTTATTATTATTATTATTATTTAGGTAAAGGTGTGATATAGGAGCTTCCTTTACTTCAATATCTGAAGAAAATGAAAGTAAGAATATATATTCTTCTCATTCATGGATACCTATGGCTTCATAAACAAAGTTCTGGTTGGAGTTCAAAGGTTTCCATGAATTAGAAGAATTGAAGTTTACTTGATCTTTTGATATTGGAGTGAAGGAAGCTCCTAATTTTTTTTGTCCTTGTTTTTTCCTCTATCTAATAATTCCAACCCATTGTTATATATACATATATTATTACGAAATTTGTTAAAAATAAATAAAATTTAATATTTCCAACAATAAATTTAAACAACATTAAATATTAAATTAGGAAGAAAAATCATGTAAAGCTTTTTTTATTATTGTCAAAATTGAGGGGATTCTAGTTCTAAAATCATGTTTTTTTTTCTAAACATTTGTGGCGGTACTAGTTTTAGTGACCAAATCAAGGAATATCCACTTGGATATTTCTCTTAAAAGAGGTTGATTTAGTGCTTGTTTGGGCGCCATTATTTTGATAAAAAAAAGATTTTTTTTTATTTTTTAGCGTGTTTGGCAAATTTCTAGTAGTAAAAGTAAAAGTACTAGAAAAATAAAAAAAAAAATTTAAGAAGCTGTAATTTACATCTTTTTTTAAAAGATCTTTTTTCCTTAAAAAAAGATTTTTTTCATGTAATAAATAAATAAAAAAGTACTTTTATATTGTTATACCCAAATATAATTGATAGATAAAAAGATCTTTTTGCATGAAATATCCAAATATACAATTACTTTTACTTTTTCATAAGATTTTTTTAAAAAAAATAACTCAAAAAAATATTTTTTCTTAGAAACTCACACAAATAAGTCCTTATTTGAATTTGGTATTTAATATTTTGTTTTTGGACATACAGGTTGAGAAATTTGTAGAAAAGCCAGAGTTATTTGTTGGTAATAAAATCAATGCCGGAATCTACCTATTGAACCCCTCTACGGAATGATTCTTCCCGGATTCTGAATGGACATTGGAATGCCAAAGGACTACATTACTGGCCTGAGACTCTACTTGGATTCACTGATGAAAAAGATTAAAGGCTCCTTCTAAGTTGGGATCAAGTCAAGTCTTGTGGCACCAAAAATAGTCATGTGATGTTGATGTCTTTTAATTTTGTTTCTTTTAAATGAACATATTATATATTATTAATTTTACAAGAAAAATATATATATCATTTTTTTATTATAATTGAAATTGAATATTTTTTTTAAATTAAAAAGTTGTCTCTTTTTCTTTTTTTATCTCTCTCATTCTTTCACCCACTCTATCTTTTTTATATATTATTATCAATAAATAATTACAAATTTGACAATCAAAATGTGTAACATGGCATTCTCTGATTATAATTAAAATTGAAATTAAAATATAAATATATTATACTACTAATTTTAAAAGTTATACCAAACACATTTGTTGTTATTTGTGCTTATTAAAAGCCTTTTTTAATTTAATTTACCAAATATAGATGCTACACCTTTTAAAATAGGATAAAGTACTAAATTAGTTCTCCTCGTTTGGACGTAATCTTGTTTTGGTCCTAAAGGTTTAAAGTGTCTTAGTTGAATTTAAAAAAAGTTTCATTTAGCTTTATTGTAGTCCCACCGTGAGGTCAAAGTTAAATAATTAATGAAATGTCCTACATAACAGCAGTACAAGAGCAAAATCGATAATTTGGAGAATAAGTACTAGAACTAAAAAGTCTAATAAAGAAATGTATTGATTATGAAAAAAACATTAAATATGATGAATGAACCTTCCAATTGTAAAACCTTGCTTTCGAGGGAACCATTTTGAAGCATCCTCCTTCCAAATAAACTTGGTTGGAAACTCAGTATAACTCAGATTTCGAGCATAGGAATATGACATGTTCGCCGTCATCCATCCCAAAAACATGAATTTATGAGATACTGTACTTTTAACGATATCATTCACATTAGAAGTTTCACTATAAACCGCAAGTTGCTTATCCTCCAAATAAAATGGAAGCCTAATCACAAATTATTCTTTCTCTTGGATTTCGTATCCAAATAAACGCCAAACTGTCTCACATGCCGAAATATACCTATAATCGTAATAATTCTTAATTTTGTCAACAATTTGTGTGGCTTCTGATAAATCACCAGCATTATGTAGGGTGACTAATTAGCTATTACATGACCATTGTCCTTGTATACATACTTAAATAGATACTTAATAGAACTTGTTTGACATGTGTATTCTACATTTATATATTCTAACTTCAGCAACAATTCTGAATTATACAAAACAATGAATTTATTATCTAATACACATTCTCTTTTTCTTCGCTGTTCGACCGTTATCAGTACGTCTATATTTAAAATACTCTACTTCATTAATGAGTGTTCGCTATCTAAACTCTTTGAAATAAAACTTTGAACATGATTCATTCTTTATGCAAGGTGAATTTTTGTTGTATACACTATATAGACTATGTACCATATAATTTAAACAGTTTCATATAAATTTGACCTTTTATTTTCACCAGAATTCTCGGCATATGTTTGTCTATATCATCTAGTGTTTGTGGCTTGAATTGGGAGTGCAACATTGGCAAGGAAGCTTCCATTTCTCTCGCGCTCTCATTCAATGGAGTAATTAAGCCTTTTGAAACCCTTTTTTTTTTGCAGTCATGCACAGTGCACAAATCAAAGAAGCTTCCTGCATCAAATTCCATCACGCAGCCTGCTCAAAGTGACATGTTGCTGTTCAAAAGTTACAAATCCAACACAATTCCTTGATATACAAAAAAATCCCTACAAGACACACAAGGTATGGTGCATATCAAACTAATAATACTAACAAAACAGGGATTATATAAGGTTTATACTAGAAAAATTAAATTTGTAAAACAACTACACAAAAAGCACTTGATCTTTATCAAACGAATCTCATTAATGAATAATTCTTGCACAATTACTTGCGGAACCCAAATCCACTATACCAATCGACAAGGGAGAAATGCACACAGAAATAATATATATTAACAGTGGTAGAAATAGAAGGAAATAAAAACGAACAATAAAACTAGATTTACAAAGACATTGAGCTGAATGAATAAAAAGATACTCACAGGAAAAATAGAAAGGAAGAGGACGCAGCTACTGAGACCGAGAGCGAACCGAGCAGCTCAACTTGAACATCAGAGGAAAGAGGGAGGAAGGAACGAAGGAGCGGGGAACGAAAAGTGAAAAGAGGAAAGAAATTTTCGATGCCGAATCAATTTGGGCTTCCAAATATTTGGGCCTTTATTGGGCTGGGTTGAGTTTGTTTAAGGCCTGTTAAACCCCAAGACCAAAAAAAAAAGGCCTGTTAAACCATCACCGTACTGTACCAATAAGGGTTCTCCTCCTCCTTGTTACCAATAAGACCTGTTAGAAACTTGCCCCTTACCTGTGTTTAGCTTGGCCTGTTATCAAATAAGTATATGCTTAAATACGGATTTTTTATTTTTATAAATTAAATAAATATAATAATTACAGAAATAAATAATTTAAAAAATATTTATCGAAATAAATATCTCTTTCTTATCTCGTTTACACTATAAACGAGATAATTTTGTATGTATCTTATAAACGAGATATGTGTATTTTTTCAATTTTTATATATCTCTTTTACAGTGTAAATGAAATATATATTATCTTGCTAGTGTCAGTGCTGACAAGCGAGTCAAGATTTGGGATGTGGTTACTAGAAAGTGTGAGATTACAATGGAGCATCACTCAGACAAGGCAAGTAGTATGCTAAAGTGCAATCAATTATTACAAATATGAGCTTGTTTTATTGATAAAGAGGACTTTCCCCCTTCATGCCCATCACCTTTTCTTTTCTTCTTTTTCCTTACTTCTAAATAGTGTACAAGCTCAAAAATATTACCTATACGTTGGTAGGAAAGATTTTCACTTTTTTCCTTAATTAAGTCATTTAATATTGTAAATCTTGTCTTACTAACATTAATTTAGGTTGCTTGAGTCAATATGTTGTCTGATGCCTTTGTTCATCTATCTTGACAGGTTCAAGCAGTTGCTTGGAATCATCATGAACGAGAATGTCTTCTTAGAGGTTCATTTGATCATACTGTGGTCCTGGTAGTAACAGAATGTTTCTTATGTACTCTATATTTTTGCATTTCTATTACACCGTAGATTTTGGTTGTATAATATTCATGTACCAAAAGAGACTTCTCTTTAGAAATGGTCACATTGGAATTTCTGTCTGTCTTTTTTCTTAGTTATCTAACATTCTAATGCTTTCAATGCCATTACACTTTACAGATGGATAGAAGGATGGCATCCCATTCTAATAAAATATATATTTTATATATTTATATGTATTTATGTAAGTATATATATATATATATAAATTATTAATACACATATTTTATATGTATTTAATTTATTCTTTTAATATTATATATATATATATAATCGAATCAGTTCATGAGTTAATAAGCTGAGCTTATCCATGTTTAAGTTTGGCTTATTTAATTTATGAGCTCAATTATAAGTTCGTCTCAACTCACCAGCTCATGAGTTTAGGTTATTGAGCTATTAATGAGGCGAGTTCGAGCTGGCTTGACTCACTTCCAACCCTACAAATCTAGTCGGAATCATGATACAAGTAGCACCGTTGACTTCTCTTTTTGGATGCCCTTTTCAGGGAGCTGTATTTTCTATTTCGTTCTGAGAGGACAACCCCTTTGTGTTGGCTATAGGAGGCTCAGAGGGAAATTTGCAAGCGAGTGAAAAGGGCCACAGAATTTCAGATTTTTGTGTTTGATAGATTTTTCTATGAAATTTACTGTTGTCACTCATACTTTGTAGGTTTGGGACACTTTATCTGAGTCCGCTATCTCTCGGCGTTATGAAAATTACAACAAGAATAGAAGTCGGTCGTGATATAATTGAGCCATAATAGCCTTCCCTCAATTTTGGAAATTGTTGCAAGATGGAAAGGTCTCCCCTTCATATGTTAATAGTACGCTAGTAGTATTTAAGTTAGATACGGTTGTTGTGAAACAGGTTGAAAGCAACACATGAGGCGCGTTTGTTTTTAGAGACGGGACATGATATGGAAACACAAAATCGTGTTTGATATATGAGATATAGACAGAGACATTGTGTCCATTTTGACAAGAAGGATATAAGGACAATAACAAGGGAGACAACTTATTTTTTATTTTATTATTTTTGTTAATTTTTTATAATTATATTTTTTTATTATTATATTTTTTTTCAAATTTTTTGAATGAAAAAATGATAATAAATTGGATTCATAATTTGTTCTAAGTTATCACTAAATAGAATACAATAACACAAAATTTTGTATCTCTGTCATTTGTCTTGTTCTCAGTGTATATTGTCTTGTTTTAAGGATGGTGCATATATAGAATTGGATGGCATGTTCCCTCTCATAATTCATGTATTTAGCTTCCTTCTGAGTTTTGAAAGAAACTTCATTGAACATTTGTCCTACAGTTTGGATCATTGAGTGTTTCTATTTTTTGCCTTTGTAATATAATTGGTGCTCTTGGGCTTGTGAATAACGAGTAAAGACGTAAAGTAAATAACTTATTTGTTTTTAATTTCTTAAAATCGTTTTTGAAACAATCTGCTCTGACGGGCATCCTTCTGCTGCTGTTTGAAACATCTCAAATTAATCAAGTATTACTGGTCTTTGAACCAGACTCGTAGGAGTATATGCTACACTCAAAGTACAAAAAGGAGGAGCATGTCTTATAATTCATAAACAGCAATACATCTCTTCTTGGGAGGATGACTTATGCACCTTCATAGAAGCTACACGAAAATAAATAAATAATCTGTTTCAAGAAGAGCCATTGTTGCATTGTATAGATGCATGTGTTAAGCAACTCTGCATGGAGGAGAGCACTAGGCCAAATCTTGATCCTCATACCATTGTCAGTGTTTGTGAAAGTGACATTCTTGACAACAAGACCTTCCACAGGAGCCTCAGTAGTGTACTTGCCAAGGCTTCCAACACTGATGACTTGGCCAGGTCCACACTTCATATTGTAGATGGTTGTGTGCACGCTTTCATCGCCGATCGAGATGCAATCGTCACCGGTTGCGATATTTGCGTTTAGAATCCTCACTCCATTTGATCTTCCCATGTGGATACCATCTGTGTTTATGCTGTTCCCTGGTGCAACGATCTTTGATGTTATTGTCTAGGGATGACAAAACTCTCCGAGATGCGGATCCTGCAGGTCCCGAATGGATATTCGATTTCTGCGGAGATGGAGATGGAGTGCAAAATTCTCCCGAGACACGCATAGGACTCGAGTGAGGATTTTCGTCCCGTCCCTACTAATTCCTGAAATTCATAAATTTACTTCATTATTCTTAATAGTTTATTTCTCATATATATTTTTTAGTCATTTCACATGTCATATATATATAGAGAGAGAGAATTATCAGAATTTATTGTTTTGGCTATCAATTACTTATCAATATTTAAAAGTATGGGATAAAGCACGTTGTTGAATTATTAGACTAAAACAACTAAATTAAAAGAATTGAGTTGATGGCTAAAAATAATAAATTTTGATGACCTTGTAGTATTTTTCTTATCCAACAGTTCCACATCGCGGTATTGAGCTTTATTTAAGGGTTTGTTGCTAGTCAATAGATTGTTGCATGCACAAGGCGGGATTTAAATCTCTGAGACTCTGACACTTGCTTAAGTAGACTAGTGAAACCAACCCAACTTAATTATTATGCTTGGATCAATTTTTTATTTTACGAGTCTACTCCATCTACTAGCCAAAAAGCCCAACTGCAACAAAAAGATTAATTCAATTTTATACCCTCAAATTAATACACTACCTCACATAATTACTTCTCTACACTTCGATAAACATTCTGTTCGCTACTGTTTCGGCTCAGCTAATGTTTTCCCCTCTCACAGCAAAACCAACACATGTCTCCTATACAGTGTGTCCAACTCATTTTAGCACCCTAGTATGATCTTAAGTTATTAAGTTTACATTTTGTATTTTGATTTTATTTGGTGTTCGTTTGTTTTTCATTCATCGCAATTCTTTTCTCTTTACCTGAATTTATACAAAGTCAGTTCGTCTAGAATCAGTGGGTGCCAAAATTAAATAATGATTATTGTGGTTTAAGTGTTCAATTATGATAAGTAATTACATATTGTGATATTATTTTTTTATAAGTTATTGTCCACTAGCAATGTATTTATTCAAACTAATAAGGGAGGGTTTATTTCTGGAAGGGGACAATATTATTGTAGTCCAGAAAGTTCTCCATTTTATGAAGAAAACCAAATTAAAGAAAGATGTTTTTACTTTTAAAATTGACCTAGAAAAGGCTTATGATAAAGTGAGCTGGGAGTTTTTGGAGCAATCTCTCCTAATATTTGGTTTTCCAAGTACTATTGTTTCTCTTATTATGAAATGTGTAAAGTCTTCCTCCCTTTTTCCAAAGAGGGGTTTGAAGCAAGGAGACCCGATGTCTCCTTATTTATTTGTTATTTGTATGGAGAGGTTGAGTTGCCTCATTGCTAGGCAAGTGGAGGTTGGTAGATGAAAACCAGTGACTGTGTCTAGGGGAGGTCCTGTAATCTCCCATCTCCTTTTTGCAGACGACCTTATCCTTTTTTGCAAAACGAAGAAATCTCAAGTGCTTCATGTTTTGGACACTATGGCCACCTTTTACAGAGCATCTGGTATGAAGGTGAATTTTGACAAATCTCGTGCTATCTGTTCTATGAATGTTTCTAGACAACGCAAGGATCTCTTCATTGGTATTTCTTCTATCTGATTTGCTAATTCTCTGGGAAAATACCTTGGTGTCCCCCTCAAGCATGGCAGAGTTACTAAAGCTGATTTTAATGATGTGGTTGATAAGCTTACTAATAGGCTAGCATCTTGGAAAGGTCGCTTCCTTAATAAAGCTGGTCGGATTTGCCTTGCTAAATCAGTTTTATCTTCTATACCTATTTATAGGATGCAAGTAAGCCTTTTTCCATCAAGTGTGTGCTCTAACATTGATAGGTTTACTAGAAGTTTCATTTGGTGTGGTAGTCATAATCACCGTGGTCTTCATTTAGTATCTTGGAGAGTTTTGACCACTCCGAAAAAAGTTTGGAGGTCTTGCTTTGCGGGAGCCGCGGTTGGTCAATTTTTCTTTATTAGGAAAGCTAGTTTGGCAAATTTTGATGAATCAAGAGAAACTGTGGGTCAAGATTATGCTTCAGAAATACCTCCAGAATAGAAACCTATTTGCAGTTAAAGCAATGGGTTCTTCATCGTATATATGGAAGTCTATTGTGCACTCAGCTTCCGTATTGAAGGAAGAGTTTGTTTGGGAAGTGGGAGCTCTTTCTAAGAATTTCTGGTTTGACTATTGGTTGCACTCTGGGCCAGTAAGAGCGAGGGTTGAATTTCTTGATATCTGTGAGGCTGCTTTGACCATTGAAGATGTTTACCGTGATGGAGTTTGGCATTTGGAGAGGATTTACTCTTTTATTCCTAGATACTTGACGAATGGATTTTTGATGGTATAGAATTTCACAAATGAAATCTCGTTACAAGTATAGTTTCTAAACCAATCACTAATCCTTTCATACAAAAAGTTGTTTGTCACTAAAACAAACCCCTAAAATTTATAAACCGAAACACTTATGCATTGATTTTATTGGACCTTGCCTTGGGGCATTTTGTCCCCTTTTTATTATTTTTTTCTTCTTTTTTTTTTCTATTTTTTTTCTTTTCCATATTATTTTTCTTTTCTTTTTCTTTTGTTTTTCTCATTTTTTCTTTCTTTCAAACTATATACAAGAGTACCAATGCATAAGGTCTATACATTTAATCAATACATGAGCATGTACCCAATTCCCAATATTTACAATAATAATACAAAACTACCCTTTTATTCACCCA
Organism: Arachis ipaensis; assembly: GCF_000816755.2. Lineage (NCBI taxonomy): Eukaryota > Viridiplantae > Streptophyta > Magnoliopsida > Fabales > Fabaceae > Arachis > Arachis ipaensis. The sequence goes on along the minus strand of NC_029786.2, from coordinate 2,387,751 downwards.
ATGTCCCAAGGTCCCCACATTTGAATGATACACACACTCTAGCCTAAGCTAATCAAAGATCCAAATAAGGATTATAGCAATGTATAGTAAACAAAGTCAATACTCCAACACTTATGATGAAAAGAGAGAAAATAAAATGAAAACTAAACTAAAACTAACTAATCAACTAACTAACGAACTAATTTGTTAACTAAAATAAATGGTTGTCAATGGTGTTTGGAGGTGTTGGATGAGGGGTAGGAGAAGGGAAGAAGAAAGGAGAAGGAAAGAAATGGAAAGAGGAGAAGAAAAGAAATGTGTGAAGGAGGGACATCCGCGCGTACGCGCGCATGCCGCGCGCGCGCGGATGGCTTATTTCGAGAGTGACGCGTACGCGTCATGTGCGCGAGCGCGCAAATAGGTTTGTGCCAAAGGCACAACGTTGGCGCGGCGCAGGCACAACTCTCTGGAAAATGTATGGAGGTTGGAACTTCTCAATCCACGCGTACGCACGCATGGCGCGCGCGCGTGGATGGTCGAAAATGCTGTAAGTGCGCGTACGCGCCATGTACGCGTACGCGTGGATGGTGCTCTGTTTTTTCAAAATTTTTTTCTATGTTTTTGCACCAATCCAAGCATTCCAAACCTCCAAACAGCTACCAAAACACCATAAAACCTTATTTAACATACTTAAACTACCAAACATACTTAACTAACTAAACAAAATATGAAATTAAACTAATTCTACCAATATATACAAAAGAGAAGATGAAAGGATTTTACCATGGTGGGTTGTCTCCCACCTAGCACTTTTGTTTATTGTCCTTAAGTTGGACTTATGGGGAGCTCCTCATCAAGGTGGCTTGTGCTTGTATTCATCTTGGAACTCCCACCAATGCTTGGTTCTCCATTGTGCCCCAAGATTCTTCATGGATTGAGCCAAGTTTTAATGGAGTTCTTCACAAGCTTGGGGCTCCCAAAGTTGATCCTCTTCTTGTAATCCGGGATCCCACACTTTGTTTTCACACCCGTCTTGAGGTTGATCATCATTATTAGTCCAACCGGGTGGTGAGTGAGGTGAATTCTCTATATAGTAGCCAACAATCCTCCTAGACCCATCTAATTGAGCACTACTCCAACCTTTATATCTCATGTTTGATGCATCAACCATAATGAGCCTTGATTTGTAACGCCAACCACGAAACATCTCTCGCTTACGCTTCATCCCACAAAGGATCCTAAGTTGACCATCCGTTTCAAGCAAGCCATACTCAAGTGGGACAATAAAGCTAATAGAGATGAATTTTACCCACTCAAGTGAAGGAGTAGATGGCCACCTAGGCAAAGATGCTTCCAAAGATCTTGACAAAGCATAACCAACCCCCGTTCTTCTATTTCTAGGGACTTCCACCTCTTCACAAGATCTCTTAATCTCAATCCTTTGTTCAACAATTTTATCTAAACCTTTTCCTTTACTCAAATCACAATAGGGAGGGTGAGAAAAATTTACCTCCTCAACGCTTTCAAATCCAACCGGAGAAGGTTTTTCAAGTTCAAAGGATTCTCCACTACTAGGACTTGATGCTTGCTCTTTATTGCCATGGGAACTCGGTTCTTGCTCTATCCCATCCAAGTCTTCATATGGAATATGCCTTGGAAGGTGTGCACTTTCCTCCCTAGCATCAATTTCAATCATCTTGTAGGGGTTTTCTTCAACTCTATGTTCCCATGGAAGCTCCGCATCTCCTAAGTCTTCTACCACTTCTTCCTTGTCTTCAACAATTAAAGCTTCCTCCAATTGTTCCAATACAAAGCAACTTCCCTCATTTCCCACCGGAGTTTCCAATCTCTCCTTCATGCTATGTTCTTCATTTGATTCTCCACATGTAGCCATGGGAGTTCCTTGAGTGTTCAAGCATTGGGAGGCTAATTGATTTGTTACCGCATCCAAGGCGGCCATGAAATTTTGCACATCCCTTTTCATCTTTTCTTGCCCTTGAACAAGAACACCAAGGGTGTCATCCCTTAGAGATTGGGGTGGGTGGAAGGTTTCATTAAATTGGGGGGAGGGTTCATAGTAGGAAGGTGGTTCTTCTTGGTAGAGTTATGGTGGTTCTATGTTTTCTACTCTTTCCACTTGTTGCACAACACACTCCATGGGTGCTTGAAATTGATCCAATGCTTCCTTGAGACGATCCCTTGACTCTTGTTCCTCTTGGATAATATGATTAGGATCATGTGGCTCTTGGATCAATGGATATGAGTATTCTTCCATGGGAGGTTGTGGTGGAAAGTAGTATTCATCTTGTGGTTGAAAATTTTCATATATTGGACGTGGTTCATCTTGGTAATAATGTGGAGGAAGTGGCTCTTGAAAATATTGATGTTGGAATGGTGGTGGCTCTATATGTGGTTCATATTGCTCATATGGTTGTTGGTAGGATGGATATGGATTAGGGTCATATGAAGATGGTTGGTAAGAAGGGGCTTGTGAGTATGGTTGGGAGTTATGTTGAGGGTATAGATCATAGCTGTTTCCCTCTTCACTCCTTGGGTTAAATAGCATCAGAAATGAGTTGGATTGGGCCCACAAGGCTTTAGAATTCGTTGGCCACGTTTTGCTTTAAGTGAACTAGGTGGCAGCAACGGCGCGTGCGCGTACTTTGCGCGTGCGCGCCACCATACGTGTAGCAACTATGGCAAACTTATATCTTTTCGAAGCCCCGGATGTTAGCTTTCTAACCCAACTGGAACCGCATCATTTGGACCTCTGTAGCTCAAGTTATGGCCGATTAAGTGTGAAGAGGTCGGCTTGACAGCTTTCCGGTTCTTTCATTTCTTCATGAGTTCTCCACCTTTTCATGCTTCTTTCTTCATTCCCTTGATCCAATCTTTGCCTTCTAAATCTGAAATCACTTAGCAAACATATCAAGGCATCTAATGGAATCAAGGTGAATTAAATTTAGCTATTTTAAGACCTAAAAAGCATGTTTTCACTCTTAAGCACAATTAAGGGAGAAGTTATAAAACCATGCTATTTCATTGAATAAATGTGGGTAAAAGTTGATAAAATCCCCAAAAATCAATACAAGATAAACCCTACAAATGGGGTTTGTCAATACTTAAGGGAAGACATTCTTAGTTTAGTACATATTTCGGCTTCTGGTCGTGATTTGGGTTGGAGTTGGGAGAACACTCTTTACTCTGCTAAACAAGAATATTTATGATTAATTCAAAATAAGTTGAATTGGGATATGAATATCAATTGGCTTTGGCTTTGGAAGGCGCGGGTTCCTGAAAAGTTGAGGCTCCTAGTGTGGCTTTGCCTTCATGATGCTGTACCAACTCAATATCTGCGTTTTCGGCAACATCTCTCCTCCTCATCCTTATGTACACGTTGCAATCAACTTCCGCAGACAATTCCTCATTGTTTTCGGGATTGTAAAGTAGTGCGATCAGTTTGGGTTTCTCTAGGTTTTTTCTGATGTGTGTTTCTTTGGCTCTCATGAGGTGCATGATTAGTTCAAGCATGGCCTCCTCAATGAAGGTTGTTCCAAATTTGCAGCTATAATATGGTCAATTTGACAAGACATAAATATGGGTAATTTTCAGGGAGTTTTTGGATCTGCTGGGTCAATTGCATACAAGGCTCGCAGGTGCATGGTGGATTTTGAATATACAACTCAGAATCGAGTGTGTTGCATCCAGGGATTAAAACCTCTATATTGGTCTCCGCTAGAACCTGGTGCTTGGAAGTTAAATTGTGATGGGAGTGTAAACTTGGGGAATGATTGTGCTGGTTTTGGGTGAGTAATTCGCGATAACTCCAGTCAATGGGTAATGGGATGCTCAGGAAATTCCTTTGGATCTAGTGTCATCAAGATGAAGTTGTGGAGTATATGGAAAGGTTTAGCTTGGGCTTGGGAGGCGGGTCTTAAGCTTGTTGTCTGTGAAGTAGATTGCGCAGCAGCTTTTGAGCTAGTGACTGGTTGGCAAGTTCCACTCTGGCATCTTGAAAAAGAAGTGATACAATTGATCTTTGAGTTGAAGTTAAGAAGGAATTGGGATATTCGTTTTGAGCTTATCCCGAGAGAAGCTAATGTCGTGGCAAATCGGTTGACAAAGATGGAATCTGGAGGTAGCGGAACTGATGAGGTTCACCTTTAGCACCAGCCACCAGAAGTAGTTTGTCCTCTCTTACTGTTAAGAACCTGATTTCTTTTCTTTTTTTTTTCTGCTCTTTTATTTTTTCTCTTGGTTGTCCACCAAAAAAACTAATAAGGATATTGAATTGTTTAGGATGTGTTTGTTTTGTGTTTTTATTTTTTATTTTTAATATTTTTTATATTTTAAATTATATAAAATTAATTAATACATATTTTTTCTTTCTCAGGGGTATTACCCTCCCTATGTCATTAGAGAATGAGACTATTTCTTTCTTATAATAAGTTTTTTTTTCTCTTAAATCAGAACCATTCAATTAAATGGGTCTATCCCTAAACAGACTCTATATATTCTCCTAATCGATACATCTAAATATATTGTCCAAATTATTAAATAAAGAAGAAATTAATTATCTTTTAAGAGGCACTTATATATATTGATTGTAACTGTTTTTTTTTTTAATTTATTTAGGAGTGCGTTACACATCTATATAACTATGTAATCAAGTTGGCCCAATTTCAAATAGAGTCACGCGCATTAATGAAATTGAAAACACGCGCCTGCTCATTAGAAAAAAATGTTACTTCTTCTTCTTCTCCATCACGCTTCTTCTTCTTCTCTTCTTCTTCTTCTCTTCTTCTTTTTCTCTTCTCCCCCACGCTTCTTCTTCTTCTTCTCGCGTGCTTCTTCTCACGCTCGTTTATGCACGGAGTGTCTTCTTCTTCGCATTCCTCCTCCTCCTCCTTTTCCTCATTTTTCGCGTTCCTTCTTATTCACTACGTGTTTTCTCCTTATCGTCATTCTTTTGTTGTTGTTACTGCTGTATTTTTTTGTCTTTTCCTCCTTCTCTCTCTGGTGAAGAAGCAGTAGAAGGTGAGGAAGAAGAGTTTTGAATAGTGCAGAATAAACCGAACACAGTACTCATGATGAACCGAACATAGTACTCATGGTGAAACAACTGTATAGTACTGAATGAACGAAATATAATCCATTATATAAAATCAAATTCAAACAGCTTTTTGCAGAATGAACCGAACACAGTACTTATGGTGAACACAATACTCATAGTGAATCGAACACAGTACTCATGGTGAAACAATTGTATAGTACTGAGTGAACGAAACGTAGTCCATTATATAAAATCAAATTCAAACAGCTTTCTACAGAATGAACCGAACACAGTACTCATGGTGAACCGAACACAATACTCATGGTGAACCGAACACAATACTCATGGTGAAACAATTGTATAGTACTGAGTGAACGAAACATAATCCATTATATAAAATCAAATTCAAACAGCTTTCTGCAGAATGAACCAAACACAGTACTCATGGTGAACCGAACACAGTATTCATGGTGAAACAATTGTATAGTACTGAGTGAACGAAACATAATCCATTATATAAAATCAAATTCAAATAACTTTACCTACAAATCAAAATCACAAAGGCCACCGAACCGAACAATGTTCATGTGGTGAATAAATGGTGATTAACTTTCAATCAACAAGAATAGTATTTCTCCATGCAAAAGAAGAACTGAACATAGTAACAACCAATTTCAAAGCCCTAGTTAAACTATCCACTGAACTGAAGAAGAAGAAGAAGAACCTACATACGCGAATTTGAAAGAAGAAGGAGGAAGAGGAGGAGAAATACTATTCTTGTTGATTGAAAGTTGATCACCATTTATTCACCACATGAACATTGTTCGGTTTAGTGGCCTTTGTGATTTTGATTCACCAAATGAATGTTGTTCGGTTCGGTGGCCTCCTTTTACTTTGTTCAATGTTTAAGATTATTGTGATAGCATGCAGCAATCATTCCTTAGCTATCTCAACGTAATAACCTCATTCAACTGATTGAAGTTGAATCATTCGTTGTTTCCATTCAGAAGTGTAGATTGAAGAAGAAAACAAAGAAGAAGAAGAACGACGGAGCTTATTACGTTGAATTCAATGCAGAGAAGAAGAACGACAGAGCTTATTACATTGAATTCAATGCAGATCAATAATGAAGAATGCGAACAGAGAAGAAAAATGCAAACAGAGGAGAACAACGAATTTTATTAGGTTGAAAAAGAAGAAGAACGAAAACGCGATACGTTATATAAGGCGCATGTATAACAAACGACTGTGAGGTGGGAGAACGCGTGTGTGGAGAAAGTTACTTGGATAACATCTATGTATTTTTTATATAGATGTAGAGCTTTTTCCCTTTATTTAATAATATTTAGAGGATTATTCAGAATTTTTTTACCAAAGAAATTATTTTATTAAATTTCTCATTTTGACTCCAATTAGTTGCTCGACAAATTTTCCTTTCACAACTGTTAGTATAATGTAAATAGTTAAATATTATCATAACATTATACTAATTAGTTGATACTTGATACTGGTATTTTTTCAAAGTGTAATCAATATGAAATTTGAAATTAGTTCACGTAATTTAATTGGTGTTTATTTAATTAAGGTTATAAACCAATTTCAAATACGATATTATAAACTACAAAGTATTTATCTAAAATAATTGTCAAGGTATTTCACGTTAGTATTAAACCAAGATGTGAAACAAAAAATTTGGCAAAAAAGACAGATAAAAGTTATATTTGTAAAGGTTACATTTATAAAAATTGAAGATTTAATTAGTCATTTTAAATAGTCAAACATCAAATTATCTTATTCCACAAATTTTAGGCACTAAAAGAACGGATTATAATAAAAGACGTGTATGCGCTGTTTTTTTTTAAAGACTCTTATCAATAAGAGTCATATACAATTATATGGACCAAATTTACACTTTTTATTATAGATATAGTACTTGTTTGGGCGTCATTATTTTGATAAAAAATATCTTTTTTAATGCAAAAAGATTTTTTTTTAATTTTTTAGTGTATTTGGCAAATTTTTAGTAGTAAAAGTAAAAGCACTAAAAAAATAAAAAAAAATTCTTTTTTGAGAAGTTACAATTTATATTTTTTCAAAAGATCTTTTTTTCTTAATAAAAAAGATATTTTGTAATAATTGATAGACAAAAATATCCTTACTAAAATTTTGAAAAGACATCTTTTATCCATTTTTTTTATTGATGAATGTACTACATTAATATTCAAATCATGCAATATTTTGAGATAGTTCCAATTTAAATTAATAAATTACCATCGAATTTATTATTATTTATTTTCAGCTACTAGATATAAATATTTTTTTTTGCAGGTACTAAATTGTAAATAACCATAACTGCCAGCTTATTATCATTTTCTGCCTCGTCATACTTCCTCTCTCTTTAACCTCTTTCAAACCAAACCCTTAACAAACAAACTAAACTTTAAACTAAAAAAAAGAAAAGAGAAAAACAAACTGTTTCTTCATCTTCTTCTTTATTTTGTTCTTCGTCGTTGTTTCTAGTTCCTCTTAGCGTAAATGAAGGATTCGAATTCGGATCTATTCGACCCGGTTATGGTTATGGAGTCAGAGTGGTCTCGCGGCGGCGACGCCGCATCGGAAGCTGATTTTGGGTTCGCCTTCAACGACAGCAACTTCTCCGACCGGATCCTCCGAATTGAGATCATGGACGATCCAGTGGACGCCCGAACAGATTCCGATGCCTGCGCCACCATCGCTGACTGGGCACGCCACCGTAAGCGCCGCCGCGAAGATATCAAAAAGGAGAATGGTATAATAATAAAACCCTAACCCTAGAAAACTATGTATTTCTGCAAAATTATTCTTCGGTTTTGAAAAATTAGATGAGTTTTTGTGCTTTCTGTTGCTGTTAGGTTTCTAGGGTTAGTTTAGTTGTGACATGATTAGCCTAATTTTGGAGAGATTAAGGGGGATGAAAAATTCAAATTGAATTCCGTTGCTGTGTGAATTGTTCAACTTTTCTTCGTTCTTCTTATAATGGAAAATGCTACTACTAATAGAAGATGAGTTATGGCTTCAGTATAAGTGCTAGGTGCTTTTGTGTTTCATGTTTTGGGCAAGTGTTTTCAATATGTAGGAACAAAAGAAGCGGTATAAGGTATGGTTTTGCTGTTTTGGGTAGTTGTTTGTGAGATAGAACGCAGAAGCTAGAAAGTTTTGTTTTTGTTTTTGTTTTTTTCTTGGTTCCGCTTACGGGTTTGTTGATGTTTGTGCATATGACTTTCTTTTTCTGGCTGCAGCGGTGGATCTTGCTTTATTGCCAGAGGAACAAGTTTTGAACGGGAATCAACCTGATATGGATGATTTTGCGGCATGTGAAAATCAAGACGAAGAGGCTGTTGCAATGGTTGAGGAATCCCCTTCAGGTATACATATATGGAGTCTTTTATATTTAGGATTCTGATAGTGTTTTTTCTGGTTTTCTCTATTTTCTCTTTGTAATGCTCAAATATGGACTATAATATTTATGGAAATGGATTTGGATCCTGTAAAGTGAATAGAGTATACATCTTTTTCTCAAGTGTGAACTTGTTTGTTCACTTGTTAATTCTGGTTAATGCTAATGTAGGTGATGAAGCTGGGACCAGTGTTGATTCAAACTGGAGCATGGATTGCACTTCAGTTGTGAGAGTTAAAACACTGCATATCAGTTCTCCTATTTTGGCTGCTAAAAGCCCCTTCTTCTATAAGGTAGATGTCTCTCTACTTTGGTTTTTCTTTTTCCTGTTTTTTGGAAGTTATGTTTGCTTAGGCAAGTTTATTTGCTTTTTCTTTTCAGCTTTTCTCAAATGGGATGAAGGAATCAGAGGAGAGGCATGTTACCTTAAGAATTAACGCATCTGGTATTAACATATGTAGAAATTCCATAGAATCTTTTCAGTCATTTCTGTGACCCCTCAAATAGTTTGTTTTACATATGCTTTATTTCTTTTGCCTTTTACAGAAGAAGCAGCTCTCATCCAGTTACTGAATTTTATGTACAGTAGCACTTTGACCAATACTTCAGCACCCGATGTGCTGGATGTGTTGATGGCTGCTGATAAATTTCAAGTTGCGTCATGCATGAGATATTGTAGCAGGTTATTGCGGAATATGCCCATGACACCTGACTCTGCATTGCTCTACCTAGAGCTTCCATCTAGTGTCTTAATGGCTGATGCAGTCCAACCATTGACTGATGCAGCAAAGCAGTTTCTTGCTGGTCGATACAAGGATATAAGCAAGTAAGTGTTTAGTTCTTTGATTAGTTTCAATCACTTTATATTGGACACAAACATTATAAGCTCTGTAGTGACTATTGTTTTCCTTTATAATAAGTGGGGCCCACCTTTCTGTTTACCAGTGAAATTACAACATAAATTTCTGATTGTCAATTCTTTTGGAAAACATTAGTTTCTTTCCATGCCATTCTAGATTGTTTTCATTCTCAACGTTGGCATTTCCATTCGAATACTAAGTCATGTCACGTTATGTGTCCAGATATCAAGAAGAGGTTATGGCCTTGCCATTGGCTGGAATAGAAGCTATATTGTCTAGTGATGATCTCCAAGTTGCATCTGAAGATGCTGTATATGATTTTGTGTTGAAGTGGGCTCGAAATCAGTACAGCAAACTGGAAGAAAGGCGGGAGGTTCTGGGTGCACGGTTGGCACGTTTGATTCGCTTCCCTTACATGACCTGCCGAAAACTAAAGAAGGTCTTAACCTGTAATGACTTTGATCATGAGGTTGCATCCAAGCTTGTAGTTGAGGCACTATTTTTCAAGGCCGAGGCTCCACACCGGCAACGATCGCTGGCAGCAGAAGAGTCTGCCTCGTTGAACCGCCGTTTTGTTGAGCGGGCATACAAATATCGCCCAGTTAAGGTGGTAGAATTTGAACTTCCCCGTCAGCAGTGTATTGTGTACTTGGATTTGAAGCGGGAGGAATGTGCCAATTTGTTCCCATCCGGCCGGGTTTATTCTCAAGCGTTCCATTTGGGGGGACAAGGGTTTTTCTTGTCAGCACATTGCAACATGGATCAGCAGAGTTCTTTCCATTGCTTTGGGCTGTTCTTGGGAATGCAGGAAAAGGGTTCTGTTAGCTTCACTGTCGACTATGAATTTGCAGCGAGGTCTAGGCCCACAGAGGAATTTGTTAGCAAGTACAAAGGCAACTACACATTCACAGGAGGAAAGGCCGTCGGGTATAGAAACTTGTTTGCCATTCCGTGGACATCGTTCATGGCCGAGGATTGCCTTTATTTCATCAATGGTGTCCTACATCTTAGAGCGGAGCTCACTATCAGACATTGAGTCCTTCCTTTTATTTAATAATCTTTTGTTTCAATGGGTAGCTCTGACCTGTCTATGCTCTTCAGCCATCAGTATCTCATTTTCTGTAACTAGCTATAGTACTTTGTATCTCAATATGAAGGAATGTTCAATTGATGGCTAATGCTGTGTGAGATCAAAGGGTCAATTAGGACTTACTGATACATTATTTAGATAATGTTTAGACAATCCAGGTTTCCAAATGATCCTGGAATCTCAAAATCCAAATCTTTGATCTGATTTCACACTAAGATGTTGTCATTGAGCTTAATTCTTAATTTGGCAGGTAATGTGTTTTCTTCATAAAATGAGGTTAATTGTTCTGCACTTGCATCTAATTATGTGTTATATTATTATTAAGAGAGAAAATGTTAGTATTCTGTAAGAGGCAAGGTTGTGGAAGAATTAAGAAAGCAAACTATGATTCTATGCTATGCCATTCTCATTGCTGGATGGGGGAATCTTATTCTGATTATTAATAGAATAAAGGATAGGAAAACATAATTCTGAGGTGAAGGCTGTGGAATCTAATTCTTCACGAATGCATGTTGATATATGATCAGCAATAATGTTATTTCAACATATTTTGTGCTTTCTATGGATATCTAAAAGTGTTTGTATTATGTTCACTGATAATTAGATGGAGACTCTTAAATATTCATCTTTAGAGATAATTGGTTGCTACCTTCCCACTTCCATGGACTCATGGTGATGGAATGATTGGAATCATGGCATTGTTAACACATGTTTGGGATAAACAACCTTAAAAAAAGAAAAAAGAGACATTGTGACCTTTTCTCTCTTCAATTCCAAGGTTATATTTGTTTGGAGAGAAGTAGAGGGAAAATAGAAGGGAGAAAAGAAAAATTATAAAACTTCTTTCATAAATTACACATAAAATTTTATAACTTTTCTTCTCTCTTTCTCTGTTTTGTTTTACTCCAACCAAACATAACTTAGGTAATGGCTTTTTATAAAAAAAATTTAAATTTTGGTTAATATTGCATTTAGATGACTGTTTAAATAATGTGTTAGAAAATTAGTTATTTTTGTTGATTTGCTAATTCATAATTATTATTTATATAGAATTATTTTATACTAACAGTTTATATTTTTTTTTAAAAAAATCTAATTTTTTAAATATTTTAGGTGATTAAGTCAATTAATAATTACAACGAATACTAATGTTTTGTATTAGAATATATTAGAATCAATTAGCATTGATTAGAATTATTTAGCATATCTAAATATTTATTATAGGATATTACTTAGAATTATTTAGCATATCTAAATATTTATTATAGGATATTACGTCTTTATTATTTGATTATCTCGGTTTTCTTAACACTTATAAAAATACTCTTCTATATGGTATCATTCCATACAACTTGAATGGACACAAATCCTTTTTGTGCTGCTCTCTCTTACCTTTCTAACACTTTGCGAGGTGAGTAAGTAGTACAATATATTTGAAGAGTAAGGCTACACATCCAAGTTCTTTTATGAACCAAGTTCAACCAAGTTAAAAAATAAAACATGGAATAATACTAGCTATAGCTGATTTTTGTTATGTTAGACTAATTTGGTTGAATTTGGTTAACAAAAAGATTTGAATGTGTAGTATTATTGATATCTTAAATTCTAAAAATTAAATTCTGAACTCTCCTAAAATTTAAATCTTAAAAATAAAATTTTAAACTGTAAATTTTGAACTATAAATTTAAATCCAATCTCATCCTCTCCTTATCACAACTTATTATAGGCTCCAGTGCAGACATGTCAGAGGCTTCGATTTCCCTACCTAGGTGATATATATCCATGTGTTCTGGACTAGCTAGGGAACTCTGACATACCTATTGCCGTAAGCAAGGTAGATTTTACACAACCATTTAATCCAACAGGAAATAGAACACATCAATTTTCACATATTCATATAAAGTATAAAATTAAAACACATCTAAGTTTTTGCTAATGCATGAGCAATATTAAATTAAAAAAAAAAGGAGTATATACCTATTTTGGTCCTCAAAAAATTTCAATCTGGACACTTTAGTCCCCAACTAAAATTAATTACTCGATTGGTCCCTAACAATTAATTTCTTCGGTCACTTAGGTCATTTACACCGTTAACTCTAACGGGGGACAAAATAGTCCCTGACAACTCTAACAGAGGACAAAATGGTCCCTGACAACTCTAACAAGGGACAAAATGATCACTGACCCCTTTATTCGAAAACGACACTATTTTTCCCTAATTTTTATCATATCTCGCATAACTCTAACATTCATACTCTCCTTCTTCACCTTCACAGTCTTCTTTTTCATCTTTTCCTTCCTCCTTTTTAGCTCCAAGATTAAGCCATGGTGTAATTGTCACACGTGTCGCACCTACCTCAATATGTTATGGACCACACACTTCCTAAATCTTTGTAACCGGTACATCCACCTCCTCTGCACTACACCCACCAAAAGCATCTACTTCCACGTCTTCGATAACATCACCTCCAACCCCGACACGTTCACGACATCCTCAAGACCAAGTTCCACAAATACTCAAAGGGCACGCCTTTCTCCACTCTCCGGCAAGCAATATAGATTGTTGGACATTAGGACATTATAAGAAGATTATCCTTCGACATCATATGCAAATTCTCATTTGAATTAGACACCGATTGTTTCATTCCTTCTTTTTCAGAGTTCAAGTTGGCAAACAGCTTCGACCTCGCATCCAAGCTATCAGTACAACGAGCAACGTCGCCGTTGCTGCTCGTATGGAAACTATTGCTGCTCATATGGAAACTGAAGCGATTACTGAACATTGGTTCGGAGAAGAAGCTGAAGGAAGCGCTCGGAGTGGTGGACAATGTGGTCATGGAGATGATAGGGTAGAGGAGGAGGGAAATGACAACGACGACGACAGGTCTTAACAAATCAGACTTGCTGTCTAGATTCATGCAATCTATCGAAGACGATAACTAGTTGAGAGACATATGCATTAATTTTCTGAGTATGAATTGGTTAAGAACAAGTTGATGATTTTTTTTCTTGTGAACATTAAATTTATAGAGCGTGCATTGTGTAGTTTAAAGTTACAGTGTTAGACTGCTAGTGTTATACGAGATATGATGGAAATTGAGAAAGAACAGTGTCGTTTCCGAACAGAAGAGATCTGAGACCATTTTGTCCCCTTACCTCCGTTAGAATTAACGAAGTAAAGGATCTAAGTGACTGACGAAATCAATTGTTAAGGACCAATCGAGTAATTAATTTTAGTTGGAAACTAAAGTGTCCAGTTTAAAATTCTTTGAGGACGAAAATGAGTATATACTCTATAAGCAAGTAAGAAACGTTTTAAGAATGAGTCAATAATAATTACGCATAAATACTAAATAAGCAGTTACTGTAAGTTGCCAATTTCTTCGGTTACACTTTCTCTCTGATACACCTTCTTCTTCACCTTATTAATGCATTTGTAGGGTTTACTCTTTCTCTTCTTCTTAATTCGGTGGATTGTTAGCGTTTCGAATTCTGATCTATTCGAACCCGTTATGGCCTCTGAAGCCGATTTTGGCTTCGCCTTCAACGACATTAACTTCTCCGACCGTATCCTCCGCATTGAGATCACCGACGACGAGCCTGTCGACGACCGTATCCGCCGCATCAAGATCACAGACGACGGACCTGTCGACGCCCCACCGGACTCCGATGCATGCGCCACCATCGCTGACTGGGTTCGCCACCGCAAGCGCCGCCGCTACGACATCAAGAAGGAAAACGGTATGGGAAAAACCCTAAACTAAAACCACAATCACTTCTGCAATCCTTTTTTTGGTCGATGATGAAAATTAACTGAATTTTTATGCTTTTGTGCCTGCTTGTTACGCGTTTTAGGTGTATAGGGTGAAATGCGTAACTTGTTTTTTCGGAAAAATTAAGAAGCGGAAAATTCGTAATTTTTTTTTTCTCTTGGAAAATATTTCTTAGGTAGAAAATTTATTAAAATCTTCATTATATGAAAAATAAAATAGAACAAAGGTTAATCATTCATGACTTCGAATTTGCTACATGCATGCCAACTGTTTGTAGAAAATTTGAGGCACAATGTTTTGAGAATAAAGTATTGTGCTTTCTGTCGTGGCAGATGTGGATCATGCTATGTTGCCAGAAGAACAAGTTTTGAACAAGTATCAACCTGATGCAGATGATTTTGTGGAATGTGAAAACGAAGACGATGATCTTGTTGTGGTGGTTGAAGAATCCCCTTCAGGTATTTCTATTGCATTGAAAAAAAGAGGTTTGGGGGGTCGATTATTGAGTCTTCCGCCTTTCTCCATTTTCTTGATGGAAAGCTCGAATGTGGAACATTAATCAATATAAATGTATTGTTTGATATAAAAAAGAGTATAACTGGAACTAGAAATTAGTCTTTTACAAAGAGTATAACTGTCACCTATTGACTAGATAATAGATATGTTCTGCTTAATAATGAAGTTGTTGGTTCTGCACTGATTTACAATTTTTTTTTTTAATTATGGTTTTTGCTAATGTAGGTGATGAAGCCGTTGATGCAGATTGGAATTTTGTTCGCTCTGTGAAAACATTACATATCAGTTCCCCTATCTTGGCTGCTAAAAGTCCCTATTTCTACGAGGTAGATTTTCTTTTGTCCTGATTAAGGTTTGGTTCGGTAAAGCTTTTACTTTTTTAGAGTAGCTTATGACAACTTTTTAAAAGCTACGGCATAATAGGGATGTCAATGGGGCGGGGCGGGGCGGGGGATGCCTCCCTGCTCCCCCATTCTCCGCGGGGCCCCATTCCCCATCTCTCTATGTTTAACCTTCATATGAAAATTATAATAAAAAATATAAAAAAAATCAAAAAATAAACTACAAAATATTGTTACAAACACACAAACATATCTTATCCAAGATTATAAGCACAAGCACCTCTTGGAAAAGTTTTACCAAACCAAGCCTAATTTTGCTAAAAATATTTTCAATTGCTTAGAGCTGTTTGTTTACGTGTTGCAGCTTTTTTCAAATGAGACGAAGCAGTCAGAACAAAGACATGTCACCCTGAAAATTAATGCCTCTGGTATAAAACATAAAAGCTTTATAGTACATTGAGCGTTCCCCCAAATAATTTTTTCTTACAAATGCCATGTTTCTTTCGCTTGTTACAGAAGAAGGTGCTCTTATGCAGTTATTGAATTTTATGTATAGTAGTACATTGACCAATACTTCAGCGCCAGCTGTGCTGGATGTGTTGATGGTTGCTGATAAATTTAAAGTTGCATCATGCATGAGACACTGTAGCTCGTTGTTGCGGAATATGCCCATGACAACCGACTCTGCATTGCTATATATAGATCTTCCTTCTAGTGTCGAAATGGCTGAAACAGTCCAACCATTGTGTGATGCAGCAAAGCTGTTTCTTGTTAATAAATTCAAGGATATAGCCAAGTAAGGGTTACCCTATTTTACAGAAGTTTGTGTTATCTTATATTCTGGGAACCGTGAATTGTTTTTTATTATTCTTTTTTTGTATCTGGGATTTACTATTTCCTCCTGTACATCCATTTTGTTTGCTGGTGAAATTTTCAGTTTCAATTTGTTCCGTCCATTCTTTTGTAGAACACTTGTTTCTTTTCATGCCATTCTGCATGCTTTTCTGTCTAATGTTGCTTTTCGCTTTGAATGCTAACTCATCTTATTTGTGCAGGTATCAAGAGGAGCTAATGACCTTGCCATTAGCTGGTATAGAAGCTGTAATTTCTAGTGATGATCTCCAGGTTGCATCTGAAGATGTTGTATATGACTTTATCTTGAAATGGGCTAGAAGTCACTACGGCAAACTGGAAGAAAGGCGACAAGTCCTGAGTAATCGGCTCTCACATTTTATCCGGTTCCCTCACATGAGCACCCGAAAACTTAAAAAAGTCTTAACGTGTAAGGACTTTGATTATGAGGTTGCATCCAATCTTGTACTTGAGGCCCTTTTTTACAAGGTTGAGGTTCCACACCGCCAACGGTCACTAGCAGCAGGAGATTCTTCCTCATTGTACCATCGTTTTGTTGAGCGGGCATTCAAGTATCGCCCAGTTAAGGTAGTAGAATTTGAATTTCCCCATAAGCAGTGTATTGTATACTTGGACTTGAAGCGGGAGGAATGTGCGAAGTTGTTCCCATCCGGCCGGGTGTATTCTCAGGCATTCCATTTAGGCGGACAAGGGTTTTTTCTGTCAGCACATTGCAACATGGATCAACAGAGTTCTTTCCATTGCTTTGGGCTGTTTCTTGGAATGCAGGAAAGGGGTTCAGTTGGCTTTACCGTCGAGTATGAATTTGCGGTGAGGTCTAAACCGATGGAGGATTTCGGAAGCAAATACAAAGGAAGCTATACATTCACAGGAGGAAAGGCTGTTGGCTATAGAAATTTGTTTGCCATTCCATGGACTTCGTTCATGGCTGAGGATTGTCGTTACTTCATTAATGGTGTCCTACACCTTAGAGCTGAGCTAACCATCAGAAACTGAAAACCTTCTTTGGTTTAGTCTTCTGTTGACTAGCTATAGTATATTCACCATTTTGTAAGTTTAATACATGCAGGCAATGGGAAATAGGTGGCTAGTGCTGCATGAGATCAAAGTATTAATTGGAACTTTTGATTAGTTACTTGAATGATGATTAGTGTATCTAACTATCTATGTTCAGAGTTAGAAACTAGTCATTCTTGCAAAGTTAGGACTATGACTATCTATGCCTTAGACTCGAGTTCATTTTTTCCTCTTGTTTTCTTTTTTCTTGACAAAATTTAATAGTGTGAATATTATATTATATATTATACTTGGCGACAAGGATATTGTGTAAATTAACCATGCTTTTTTTTATGCTATTCTTGAGTCCTACTCTAATAATAGTTCAAACTAAGGATTAAGGATCTCAAATTCGGAAGTCTGTGGTGAACGATGTAGAATCTGATTCTTTATGTGAAATGAAATGGAAGTTCCTAATGACCACAAAAAAATAAAAAAGGATAAAGAAAATGCGACTACGAACAAAATCCCAAATAATGCTTAAATAATTGTAGTGACACCAAGCCCATGGAACATGCGAGTGCTATTGTTGGAAAAATAAAATTCAATGAGGAATTTGATTCGTTCTTAGTGAACACGTCATGGGTATATTGTTAGAGATTTGTTTGGAAAAAATAAACACGAATGCTTTGATAAGGAGCTGCTAGTTTGTGATTGGAGAAGTCTTTTTTCAATTTATCGGGGTTACTTTGCAAATTTGACTACGCTATTTGAATACTTATTTTGGTTTTTAAAGAATTTTAAATCAAGATACTTTAGTCTCCTAATTAAATTAATTAATCGATTGGTTCTTAATAATTAACTCTGTCAGTCACTTAGGTCTTTTACTCTATCAACTGTAATGAGAGACAAAATAGTTTCTGATAACTCTAACGGAGGACAAAATCATTTCTATCCCTGCTGTTCGAAAACGACGTCGTTCTCCCCCAATTTTCATCGCATCTTGATTAACCCTAACATTCATACTCTCCTTCACCTTTACAATATTTTTCTCCGTCTTCTCCTTCTTCCTTCGACATCATATGCAAATTCTCATTTGAAATGGACTCCAAATGCTTCATTCCTTCTCTCCCGAAATCCAAGCTGGCAGACAACTTCGACCTCGCATCCAAGCTATAAGTACAGTGAGCAATGCCGTCGTTGCCGCTCATATAAAAACTAAAGCGATTATTGAACATTAATTTGGAGAAGAAGCTGAACGAAGCGATCGGAGTGGTGGATAATGTGGCCATAGAGATAATAGGGCAAAAGAGGAGGGAAATGGCAACGACAAAGATGACAGGTCTTAACGAATCGGACTTACTGTCTAGATTCATGAGATTCATCGAAGACGACAAATACTTGAGCGACATTGTCATTAGTTTTCTGAGTATGAATTGGTTGAGAACAAGTTAAGGATTTTTCTTCTTGAGAACATTGAAATTGCAGAGAGTACTTTGTGTAGCTTGAAGTTGCAGTGTTAGATTATTAGGGTTATGCGAGATATAATGGAAATTAGGGGGAGAACAATGTCATTTAGGATCAGAGGGGGTCATGGACCATTTTGTCCTCTGTTAGGATTAACGGAGCAAAGAATCTAAGTGGCTGACAGAATTAATTGTTAAAAACCAATCGAGTAATTAATTTTAGTTGGGGACTTAAGTGTCTGGTCCGAAATTCTTTAGGGACTAAAATGGATAAGTACTCTAAATTATTAAAGCAATTAATTTTTAAATGTATTAGAAATGATTAAGTACGATTTTGGTTCTTAGGGTTTAGGTAAAAAATTTTATTCGTCTCTAACCTTTTTTTGCATTTAAATTCGTCCCTGAGATTCAACTTAGTTTTAAAATCGTCCTTGATAATTATACCCGCAATGTCATCATCTCCATCACACCTTCAGAAGAGAGAGAAGCAAAGACTCAGAAGCAAAGAAGGAAGGCTCGTCGTCGTCTTTGCCGCACCTTGCCGTTGCCCTCATGGCGCCTCGCCACAACTCGCACCCTCCCCTCATTGCGACTCGCCCTCGCCTCACAACGACGCGCTTGGCCCTCGCCTTTGTCTTGTGTTTCTCGTCATTGTCGGGAAGGTAGTGGTGGTAGTCGTGTTAACATAATTCCCTAATTCCTTTCCCTCTCTTTTTCTTCATCACAAACTCTAATTTTTTGAACATAGATTGTTGTTGCTTTTCTTGGTTCTTTGATTTTTGTGAGAAATTGGAGAAAAAAAAATATGTTTGTTGTTCTTGTTAAAGTCTAATTTTCTTGTTTTTTGTTAATGATAATTGTTTTGGTACTGAATTGTTATTTTGGTTTTGATTTATTTGAGGCTGTTGTTGAAGATTGGATTTTTTTAGTTGGATTCATAAATAAATGGTGATGGGATGGTATAGGATGGGGTGGTGTAGAGTGGATAGAATGGTAAGAAGAGAGAGGAGTATTTTGATATGATTTTAAAACTAGGTTAAGCTGGAGGAATGATTTTATATGCAAAAAATAAAAAAGGTTAGAGACAAAAAAATTTCGATCTAAACTATAAAGACCAACATCATACTTAACATATTAAAAATTAGAATATACTTTTTCTTTTCCCTAAAATTAAAAATAAAATTTAAATTTGTAACTTTTAGGTGAATATGAAAAGACTATATCATTTGAAATATAATTCATTGACAAAACTAGAACGTGTTTATTGTAAAAGTAATTATGAGAAGCATCAATTTTAGGTGATAATATAAAAGAGCTTATAAAAATATATTCTATCCAAAATACAGCTAAATTACGATTAAGAAGTTTGTAAGATAATAAAATATTACTGTATT
>NC_029786.2:2360053-2367652 GCF_000816755.2 Arachis ipaensis | reverse complement strand
TTACGCAAACTCACGGAAAAGAGAACAAAAGCGAGAACAATCGCGTCAACCCCAAACACAATCCCCAAATTCCGCAATCGTAAAAATTTAGGGTTTCAGAGAGAGAGAAAGTGAGAAACACAAACGCACACACAGAAAGAGCGAGCGAGCGAGCGAGAAACCGAGAGAGAATCCCCTCAATTTTCTAGAGAGAGAAAGCTCGAGAACCTCGAGCATCCACAACAAGCATGCCGAAGAACAAGGGAAAGGGAGGAAAGAACCGCAAGAGAGGAAAGAACGAAGCCGATGACGAGAAGCGCGAGCTCGTTTTCAAAGAAGACGGTCAGGAATACGCTCAGGTTCTCCGCATGCTCGGTAACGGTCGCTGCGAAGCCATGTGCATCGACGGAACCAAGCGTCTTTGCCATATCCGCGGTAAGATGCACAAGAAGGTTTGGATCGCCGCCGGTGACATCATCCTCGTTGGTCTCAGGGATTATCAGGACGATAAGGCTGACGTCATCTTGAAGTACATGCCCGACGAGGCTCGGTTGCTGAAGGCGTACGGTGAGCTTCCCGATGGTGTTAGGCTTAACGAAGGAATCGGTGGTGGCCTTGATGAGGAGGACGATGGTACTGGTAATGATTACATCGAGTTTGAGGATGAGGATATTGATAAGATTTGAGGGGATGGAAACAAAGGTTTGGTTTTTAGGGTTTCGGGAAATTGAAATTGAAATTGGGGATACCCTAATAGCTCAAATTGGGAACGAGAAGAAGACGACAATAGAATTACTATTGTGTTACTTTTATTAATATTACTATTATTATTATTACTGCTGCTTCTGTTACTTTTTTAATTTTCATGTAATGCTTGGAGCTTTTTATTAGTTGTGTACTGTGAGATATGGATATGGATTTGGTGGAATTTGAATGAAATAATAGCTGAGTTATGTTGTTATCTTTTTTATGTTTGGATTTTGTGTTATGGTATGTTTTGGAGCTTTGTTGATGCTATTGTTTGTGATGTTTGTTGTATGGTTGAGATTGTATTTCAATTTTAGTTGATTAATTGATTGACATAGATATAGATGATGTATTGATGTGTGTTTGGATAGTTTGGGAGGAAGAGAAGGGAAACTATCAATCTACCTCTCTGCCATAAGACCCTTATTAGCATAGTCATAGGTTTGGTTCTAGTTTTGTGGTCACTGGTGATTGATTATCTCATCTTGTATCATTAGAAAGAATGTTGGTGTGGTTTGATGCCTGATTCTAGTGCTGTTGAAAGGTTACTATTCAGTTCTGGGCAATTAATTCACTTCATGAATTAGATCATGTACATCTAAGGTTTGTGGTTTGAGCCTTTTTGATCATCAAATTTCGGTTCTTCAATCAAGGGTTTCACGTTGAGGCAAGTTGTTGCTCTGTAGGTATTAGTGTGAAGTAATTCTAATGAGCCTTGTTTATTTATTTTTAATATAAATAGATGTTGGTTAATTTCCTCCATGAGAAGGAAAGAACTTCTCAATCATAAGCATATTTATCATCAATTAATTGAAGCAAACGTTTTCTTTATCTTTGTTTTTTATAATGTATTGGTAAAAAATAAAAAAAGTCTATTTAAGTTTCTTCCTGTAAAGGAGATGAACAACCAATAACTTTAGAGGTAAATGATACATTCTCTTCACAAAATCAATATATTTTATAACCTATTCGTCAAATATAAATATCCAGATGCGTTTTTAAGGTTAACAATTATTTAGAGACAAGTAATATTAAGTTTAGTGTGTGTATTTTACCCCTTTTTTTTCGTTCAAGTAAAAAAAAAAAGGTGATATTAACTTTAAATTGCCTACTTCACAACCAAAAATTGAACCTCTACCTTTTGAGCAATGTCTTTACTCTTTATTATAGATTGAGCATCCCCACGAATAAGAAACAGAATAAAATACAAACCCTACAACATGCAAAAAATGGGGATAAACTGAATGTCTGGAAATTCAGTTCAGTGAATGCTGCCCCAGCATAATATTATGATGAACAGGCATAAATACAAAATAGAAATTCTTAAAATGTTTTGTCATGTAGCAGAACACTCAGTACATCCAATGCCCCTTTTGGCATTGACTAATATCAAGTTTGCTCTTTTATTTTGCATCAACTTGGTGACCTCTTTCAAACAATGATTCAAAGAGGTGTATCTAGATGCTCTACAGCTTTATCCACCTTAGAACAAGGTTTTCAAGATTTAGCACAACAATGGTTTACATGACCTTTTCTAAAGGAGATGTATATGTTTTTTAACCATATTTATTACTTCCTTTTCTACTCAAAAAACAGTAGAGCAAAATCAATATGCGGTTCGTTTGGGACGTTTCACAAAATCCTGAAAACACTGAAAATAAAAATAGAAAATGAAAATACAAACCAAACGTATTCCAATATATTTCCTAGTGAAGCCATAAGACTATTGAGAATAATTGGTATTTAGAACAAACTGAAATAATAGAATTAAAGAAATGTGGCCTTCAAAAATCAGTGTAATTTATGATGCTAAGACATATGTACCAGACGGACAAAAATTTGGTGTATGTTGAGGCCTAGAATGCAAGTACTAAAGTTGATTAAGCACTTGACAATTATACAAATAATCACCCAACCATAAAATTACAGCATTAAACCAGATATATGATGATTAGTCATGCACATCATTACTAGCTATTTGTCAACAATTATTCCTCTCTCAACTAAGATTCTGAAGCAAGATCTTAATCCCTCACTAAGCTCCACAATATCAGATTGCAACAATGTAAATCAAGTCCGAGGTCCATAGCTAGATGCCCAAGTTAAAAGAAATGTGCTTCTGCCACTTGAAAATGAACCTGTTTCACATTTGCCAATATTAACATTATTATTTTTGGGTCAATCCTTTTAAGATAAATAACTAGTCATTAAGGCTACAAAAATGAGGGACATGAGCGGAAGAGAATAACACAACACAACCTACAAATAACAATACATTTGACCATGGCAAATAGCCGGTTTACACTCGTCACAGAATTGTTTAATGCAGCATACAATCGATAGGTTGTATACATCGAAACAACCGTTGTCTGGCAAAATAACAAAATAATAGCAATCTCAGTCTTCACAAATGTAGTAATTGGTAACCATCATGCGTGGTACTCACACAGCTTTGAAATTCAAATCACAATCTAGCCATCTACATGTACAATACTGACCTGTGATTATCTAATCTTCTCAGTGCCGCTGATCTTCTCGGCAGCTTCCCTGACCTTCTCCATGTAGCCCTCAATTGGAGGAGTCAAGGTTGCCATAAACCGGTTCACAGGAAAAGGTGTTAAGTCGGGCACCAAAGCAGCTTCCCTCAAACCCTCAGGCAAAGCCTCAATCGCCTCCTTCTTCAACCTCAAGAGTGTCGTTTCTTTAGCCTGTCATTATTAGAATAGCGAATTTGATGGAAATGAATATGATGATTTCTCACTAAGCTATACATTAACCAACTAATATTGTGATTAGTTGCAGATTTGAGTACCTCAATAGTGAATTCAAAATCACAAAATACATTTTTTCCCATTGGCAAACTTGTTTGATTCATCCTCAAATCAGACTATTGCTCTAGAATTGGTTTCAATATCATGAATAATAAGCAATGAACTGCTTTTGCAGATAGTTTAGCTCACCAAATTTTGTTAAAAACACCTTCTATACCAAAATACTAAACATAAATCACTTCACTTTAAACATATAAAGCAAAATCAATTATAGATGCATCAAAGTAATGAGTAATTAAATTTTCAGAAGCAGAATTAAACACATGCTAAGTAAATATAAGTAAATATAAGTAATCAAAGTCATCAGTAATCAAACTCGCAAATGCTGAACCAATCTAATTAACAAATTAACTAACATTTAACCAATCTAACTGAAAAATTAACTAATTTTTAACCAAACCAACTGATTTCTTCAACTGTGAAATACTACCAGTCTCTCCCTATGCTTCTAACTTTCTATTAATCTAACTGATCCTAAACTTTTCAGATACTAAACTACTAAACATAAATCACTCAATTTCAGCATTATCATTAACTAAAATCATTCTTAAATAAGTAATCGAATCAAACATACACTAACAAATTTCAAACAATATAAATGACAAATTAACTAACTTTTAACCGATCTAACTATATATTCTGATGATGTAAAATTACCTGTCTCTCCCTGTGCTTCCTCATCAAGACCCTGCTATACTCTTTCGCCAACTTCCTACCATCTTCCACAGTCAACTCATACTTCGGAATCTTCTCTTCATCAACCAAACCCAAAGTGATATAATCCAACCCCGGCGTCCCAATTATCGTGGGTTTCTCCGAAACCTTGTACTTGTCGTCCTTCCTCTTCATCAGCTGAATTTCTCGCTGCCTCTCTTTGCTCAGCAGCCCCATTTTCTCGCGCTCAATTTCTCGCGCGCGTTCCTTGGGCTTCAGGTACCGAACGGGGGTTGGAGCTTGTAGGCACTGATCGTAGAGCTTCTCACGCTCCTGTTGCTCTCGGGAACCGGGTCCGGGTTTTGATTCGGATCCGATTTTCTTGGTTGTGATTTTCGAACGCTTTAAGGCTTGTCCAGCTTTGATCTTCGCTTTTCCCTTTGCGGTTCCGCTAACGGGGAATCGCTGAATGAGGTTGTGGGTTGTGAGAGAGGAAGGGAAAGGTTTGAGCTTTGTGATTCGGAGCATGGTTGGAGAAATGCGTCGAAGTTGTTTTGAGGTTCGGTGATTCAAATTTTCGAGCTTTTTCTCGTTTGTTTTAGGGTTTATCAGAGAGGTCTGAAAAATGGAGGAGGAGCTAGGAGGTAGGAGAAGATGAGAGTGATGATAGCATTGGGCCTCAGGCCCATTAAAGGAATTATTGATCCAGCCCAATAAATGGATTTCAAGATGAAGTAACAGTCTTTTGACAGACCGAAAACAATGTAATATTTTTGGTACAGTAATTTTGAGATATAATCTTGCTTAAGACAAAAAAAAAAATAGTTTTAATTTTTTGTATTATTAATTTTTTTGGTTTAATTAAGAAAATGTTCCCCTAATATCAAAAAAAAAAATATTCCCTAAATAAGCACATGACAAATATTTGGTTCAGTTGATTTACTAAATAGCATTTTTTATTATTAAATTGTAGTCAAACCAGAAGAAAAAATATATATTTGTGCAGAAAACACATGTTCATGATTCAAGTAACAGATATTAATATTCTATATGGTGATTATCTTCTATGTCTACACTCAGGTTTAAAATTTGTCTGATGCCAAATAATAAATAAAATCCTTAATATTATGTGTATGAATCCAAAAATTAAACTAATTTTTTTATTAATAAAAAATATAATTTTAGTTAATTAATCAAATTGGTTTTACATAATAAAATCAATTATTAAATAACTTTGTAAATAATGAAATTCTTTTCATTGTAAATAATAATTACTTTTCTAAACTTTTGGTGGCAACACTTATCACATACACCAAAAACAAAAAAGGTATAAGGCACATTAAAATTAAATCCTTCATTTTCAATCGCACTTCAAAAGATTTCTTTAATGATGAAAATTTTCTCCTAAGCCAAAGAAACGATGCAAATTCCAACAACATCCCCAAATTATACAAAAAATTCACTATTGATATAATCTCATTGGAACTAAAAAATGACATTGCAATTGCTATAATTGTTGACACCAATATCCCCACCCAAGAAGTATTGAATTTCTTTGATCTATCACCAAATATTTTTGGCATGAATCCTAAATTTGTCCATACCAAGAAGTTGGTATGAATGCTACTAAGTTGTGCCTCAAACAAACCAACATAAACATAAGTAAGTCTAATCATATATAAAATAATAAGTTTAATATCTTTACCACCTAAGTGTTTAGAACATAACTAAAGAAAATATAAACAATCAAGACTTTCTAGTCATCCTCAAGCACAATTGAATTTGGACCCACTAAACAAGTGTTGTCCTCTAATAAAATCAAATCTGCAAAAAAAAAAAAGCTATAATTATAAATTTTAAAAAATTATAAAGACTAACGGAATAATTTAATTAATTTTATTCATCATTTGAATCTACATAATTAATTTCATTCAATTTACTTTGCTCGACTTTTTCAAATTCTTCAAAATTATCAGATGCAAAAGAAGAGAAAAAGTCTCCTTTAAGCCAATCTTCGGTACATACAAGGACTTCTATCATTTTATGAGTCAATGAGCTACGATATTGATCGATAATTCTTTCCCCCATACTAAAAGCAGACTCAGAAGCTACTGTTGAAACTAGTATAGCCAATATATCCCGTGCCATATTTGCTAGGGCGGAAAACCGATTCGAGTTAGCCTTCCACTATCCTAGAATATCCAAAGACTTATCATATGGCTCACAGTCTTCATTCAAATAACAATCAAGCTCAGATTTAAGATTGGATTTGTGGCCAGTTGATCGGTGATATATTCCCATATCATAAATGTCTTTGACTTTATCACTTGCACTCGGTTGGAAGAGGGTATCATCTTAATTTTCTTCATTTGCACCTTGATATAAATTATAAAGTGAATGAAGACAAGAAGACAACTTTGTCTTCAATTCACCGCCCACGTCTGCACCAAAAGAATTAACTAGGCACCACTCAACATAATCCAACTTATGGCAAGGATCTAGAACTACGGCAATCAACAACATGTTAATAATTTTTGCATTTCTCCGATACTTGTATTTTGCTTTCATCTTACTTGCCATAAGACTTATGCTCAAATCATCATCATCACGATATTGTTGAATTCTCGTTTCAAGAGCAAACACTTCCTTCATGTATAAGTTACTAGTGACATAAGAGGATTCAGAGATGCAAAGTGTAGCATCGTAAAATATTTCTAAAAATGGTAAGACGAACTTAGCATAATTCCAATCTTGAATTGAAAGTACTCCTCTTTCCTTGTTTAATTCTTCAATATTTTTTTGTCTTGCATCTCTAATAGCTCAAATGCCTTCTAATGCTTTAAGGCTACTACTAACATTAAGTATGTAGAGTTCCATCGCGTTTCAACATGTAGGCAAACAAGACTCTTATGTGAAATATTTTTTTGTGCAATACATACCTTGAACCTAGTTAATCTTGAATTTGAAGATCTAACATACTTCACAGCATCTCGAATTTTGGCAACTAAATCATCAATCTCCTTCAATCCATTCTTCACAATCAGGTTTAAAATATGCGCACAACACCGCATATGAAGATACTCTCCATTTAAAATTGAACTCTTTCAAAAAATCAGCCTTCTTTGTAAATGCATAACTCCTATATCGTTAGACGATGCATTATCAATGGTCAAACTCAAGATCTTGTTTAACTTCCAGTTATTCAAGCAAGTTTTAACATTTTGAGCCATAATTTCTCCCGTGTAGCCGGTGACTTAGAAAAATTTAGTATTTTCTTTTGCAACTTCCAGTCCATATCAATGAAATGAATAGTCAAACACATATACGTCATATTCTGACACGAACTCTAGTTATCAATTGTAAGACAAACTTTTTCCCCGTATTTGAA
>NC_029786.2:2347848-2360026 GCF_000816755.2 Arachis ipaensis | reverse complement strand
GAGTGTTGAATCCTGGTTACAAAGCCGCTGAATATTCTTTAAAATATTGACTTTCTACAAATCGAAAAAGAAGTTCCTCGCGAACAAACATTGATATCATTTTTTCTCGAGCATATTCTGCATCAAACCTACCCACTTGTGCTTTGACTATGTTCTTATAAATCCTACTTTCTCTTAACTACGCAAATCTAGAGAGTTCTTGAAGTTCAGGCTATGCAAATCTCAAATCAATTATGCAAACACTATAGTCTATAAGCATGTTGAAACTAGAATAATTACCCTCGGCTGTGTTTGGTAGCAAGAACATGAACAAAACTATAAAGATAGAGGCACAAAATGTGTTTGGAATTGGAGACAAATATACAAGATAATCAATCTCAACATACACATTTCCTGCATTTTACATTCTGCTAAAAAGTTGAGACAGATTTGATTGCGAAAGATTCAGTTGAAATAAAACTGTGTGTTGGAAGTGATAGCTTTGGTTTGCATGAAAGTATTGTGTACTGATTAAACTCTTATCTGTTTTTTTTATATGGCAGATTGAAGGCTCTGGCTAAGTATTATTTTCTGCTCAAATGTTGTGTCTTCAAGATTTTGAGAGTGCTTTGCTTCAAAGCAACTGATGAAAAGACCCTAATTTTCTTTTCCCTTTGAAATTAGCAGATAGTTTACAAGGAGATTTTATTAAACAGTATGCAACATTATAATATAACAATTCCATTCCTTTGGATGTTGAATTGAATATTGGGTATATTTTGGTAACCAAAGAAAACAGCTGAAGTAATATTTCATTGATTGTAGTGATTCATCTCATGAAAATTATTGCTAATTCAGATTTCAGTAAATTGTTTCAATTAGAATTAGAATGGATTGAAATCTAACAAAGAGGTACTAGTAATTATTTACTTAAGGGGGGATTTTTTATTAAGTCAGTACCTCCCATAGGAATATTTATTAATGTATTTTTAAAGAAAATTCCTCTAATACTCTTTTGAAATTAGAAGATAAATTATCTTCTCTCATGTTTTGTTATGCAATAGGTATGTTTTATATATTTTAACACTTGAAATAATCATATTTAACCAATCCCAACACATAAAAATAAGCTTTTGGAACACATATGAAATATACTTTAGCACTACACAAGTGTTTCTCAAGTTTTATAGTTCTATGAGAAAGAAAATGATGCGATAAGTTAATTATTTAGAATTTAATTCAGAGGTAATGCTCTATATTCAAATAAAACATATGAAAAAATATTTTATATGTTAAATACGTGTGTAATTAAACTTATTATGTGATAAGTGATAACATATAAGAATGGATTATTTACCTTTCAATTTTCAAAAAAAATATCGAAATAATTGTCATTTTCAAATATTGCATTTTCTTTGTTTACTTTAATGAAAAGTTGACATCACTTCTTTGAACAATGTTATTTCAAACAATCTGTTTAATGGAAGATGGAGCCTACCAACAAACACTTTCTGAGAAATTGTCCCTTGCCATTGGCGTTTTCTTCAGCCTTCTTTCAATTAGAATTTCTGCAACTGTATCTGAAGTTTCCCCGATCCAGTGATTCCAATTTCCACACACATTCCTACCAAGGCTCTTAAAAAGACCATATTCATACTCTTAACAATAGCATCAAAATCAAAGTCAACTCTTGAATCAGCAATGATCACTGATGTACCTTCTTCTTCTTCCTCTCCCTCTCCCTCCGTCAAGACCTGTAGATGGATCAACCATGTATTCATCAGTTTCAGGGGTGAAGACAGCAGAAAAGGCTTCACAGATCACCTTTATGCTGCACTGGAAAGAAGGGGTTGTATCAAAACTTTCAAGGATGATCATGACCTTGAGAGGGGGGAAATCATATCTGAAGGGCTCATCAAGGGAATTCAAGAGTCCATGTTTGCGCTTGTTGTGCTCTCACCAAACTATGCTTCCTCAAGATGGTGCTTGGATGAGCTGCAAAACATCGTTGAGTGCAGGGAAAAGTTCAACCAAGTGGTTTTTCCTATCTTCTATGGTGTAGAATCCTTTGATGTAAGGTATCAGAGAGGAACCTTTGAAGAAGCTTTCAGAAAACATGAAGAGAGGTTCAAAGAAGAGAAGGAGAAAGTCCAAAGATGGAGAGATGCATTGCAAAAAGTTGCAAGTTATTCCGGTTGGGACTCCAAAGATAAGTGAGCTCTCTTGTCATTCATTTTGAATATTTTTGGATATTGCTTGTTTCTTCAATTATTTGACCACGTTTTTTATTATTCATATCGGCCAATTATTGTTTTGATCTTATCGGTTTGTTACTGAGCTTTTAGATGGCCGAAGTTATGAGTTACGTATCAATAACCATCTGCATACATCATCCAGCATATTTAACATTTTTTTAAATTAACTAAGAAAAGGAAATAGAAAAAAAAAAGTAGAAAAGAAAAAAAAAATAGTGAATAATTTTTTTTGAACGGGTTAAAAATTTGAAGATGAGTTAGTTAATTAACCATGGATAACAAAATTTTAAACTTACTCTTGGTATAGTTTTTAACACTTGACACTCTGTATGCATACTATCAATGAGAATTTGGATTTTACACTGGCTTTCCTTATTTAGAAATTATGATTGCGGCTGTGAATAGATCTGCGAGAGGGGCCACACGTTGAAAACGCAGTAAATCCCCCGGCTGCGGGAGGGGCGCACGGTGGCACGTTGGGAGGCTGTGCGAATGACGCACAGTACGCGACGCGTACTTTGGCGAGGCGCAGTGCGGCAGCGATCAGTCCTTTGGGCGGCGGCTGATGTTGCTGGCGGAGCTTCTTTCACCGGTGAGAAGGGAAGAGACTGAAGGAGAAAAAAGTACCTGAAGAAGTCAGGTCACATGCGGAGAGGAGGTTATATACTGCCGCAGTTGCAAATCCTTATTTTTTAAATTTAAAATTCAAAATTATTAAAAATTAACTAACTTAATTATTATTTAAATTAATTTTTTTATTCCTATTGTACACATTGTACACTAATATCATTGTCTTTCCATACTTTTTCTTCTCCTAATTCCTCAAAAACATCCTAATTAATCAATACAAAACTAAGGATTTAATAAGAATAATGTTAGAGTGCTATTAAAATTTATTGTTATTAGTGGTCTGTGAACTATTAATATTTAAAAATATATTTAATTTTTTTTTAAATAATGGTCTCAATATTTGTGGTTAATTAAAAAGAACAATCTCACTAAACAATGAGATATGCGAATAGCAGACCACATTTTTAAGTCGAATCCCGCTAGGAAGCCAATGGAATATTTGTATAATGTGTACAATAGGTTATTTATTTGATTCAATATGAGTTAAAAAATGAATATCTAGGGTAAAATACTATTAATTTCTGAAACACAATATACCTATATTATACTATCCAGAATAACCATCCGGATACCAGAGATAATAAACATCTAATATCCTACTGAATCGAATATCCCTAAACTCCCATGGTACACATTGTACAGATACTCCGTTCTCATTTTAAGCCCAATCCTATTCTTGTTACTAAATGGGCCGCAAGCTGAATCGGCCGAACTTAAATGGGCCAATAAAGCAAAACATTAGGCTCAATTGAATAATGAATAATCCCTTTCTTGAAACGACATCGCTTTTCATAGTGCTTCTTCTTCTTCCTCTTCTCTATAGAAACGTCGTTTTTGCTAGGGCCTTTTCCCCTCTCTCTCTCTCTCTCTCTCTCTCTCTGATTGAAGAAGAAGAAGATGATGCGAACAAGGTTGCTATGGTCGAGCTTGGGATTCGTGTCAGCAAGTGCAGTGTTCTCTCATTTCATATGGAAGGACCTTTGGGTTGATCGCCACGCGCTTTCCTCAGAAATTGACCACCATTCTCACGCGCTCCAAGCTCGCGTCTCCAACCTTGAGTCCTCTTCATCATTGCCTGGTAATCAAAATCCAGTTTCTGATCAGGTGCTTCCCATTTTACACTTTAATTTTTCCGGAATTGCCTTCAATTTTGACAATTTCCCTCACATTTGCATCAAAATCGCTTTTAATTTTAATTAAAAATTAGTAACAAACTAACAATACATGACAGAAAAAAAGAAAATGTGAAAATTGACCTATGTAAACACTTGTTGACTTTACGAAATCAATTTATGGTGATAGTCACTTAGATTTAGTCTGCTAAGTGAACAAATTCTGGCAAAAGTTATGATTTCCGATTTTAGCCCTAATTTTAGTAGGAATGAACTCACCCTTTATGATTGTGATTTTTGTAAGAATGGTGAAAGGATTTTTGTAGTAGGAGTGATTTTTCTCTTTGATTGTTTTCGAAAACTTGGTTTTGACAATGTTAATGCTCTTGATTCTAGAATAGCTCAAGCTTTGAATATATTCATATAAATCCTACTTTCTCTTAACTATGCAAATCTAGAGAATTCTTGAAGTTCAGGCTATGCAGATCTCAAATCAATTATGCAAACACTATAGTCTATAAGCATGTTGAAACTAGAATCAATTACCCTCGGCTGTGTTTGGTAGCAAGAACATGACAAAACTATAAAGATAGAGGCACAAAAATGTGTTTGGAATTGGAGACAAATATACAAAATCAGTCTCAACATACACATTTCCTGCATTTTACATTCTTCCAAAAGGTTGAGACAGATTTGATTGCGAAAGATTCAGTTGAAATAAAACTCTGTGCGTTGGAAGTGATAGCTTTGGTTTGCATGAAAGTATTGTGTACTGATATTAAACTCTTATCTGTTTTTTTATATGGCAGATTGAAGGCTCTAGCTAAGTATTATTTTCTGCTCAAACGTTGTGTCTTCAAGATTTTGAGAGTGCTTTGCTTCAAAGCAACTGATGAGAAGACCCAAATTTTCTTTTCCCTTTGAAATTAGCAGATAGTTTACAATGAGATTTTATTAAACAATATGCAACATTATAATATAACAATTCCATTCCTTTGGAGGTTGAATTGAATATTGGGTATATTTTGGTAACCAAAGAAAACAGCTGAAGTAATATTTCATTGATTGTAGTGATTTATTTATTAATGTATTTTTAAAGGAATACCTCTAATACTCTCTTGAAATTAGAAGATAAATTATGTTCTCTCATGTTTTATTATGCAATAGGTATGTTTTATATATTTTAAGTTTTTAACACTTGAAATAGTCATATTTAACCAATCCCAACACATAAAAATAAGCTTTTGGAACACATATGAAATATACTTTAGGATTACACCAGTGTTTCTCAAGTTTTATAGTTCTATGAGAAAGAAAATGATGCGATAAGTTAATTATTTAGAATTTAATTCAGAGGTAATGCTCTATATTCAAATAAAACATATGAAAAAATATTTTATATGTTAAATACGTGTGTAATTAAAATTATTATGTGATAACTGATAAGTGATAACATACAAGAAGGGATTATTTACCTTTCAATTTTCAAAAAAATATTGAAATAATTTTCGTTTTTAAATATTGCATTTACATGTATATATCGTCTCATTTGTTCTTTCTTTAAAATGTTAAATCTTTGTCCAAATGACAAATATCACAGCGACATTATGTTATTTCAAACACTTTTACTTTATTGAAAAGTTGACATCACTTTATTTCAAACAATTTGTTTCATGGAAGATTGGAGCCTACCAACAAACACTTTCTGAGAAATTGTCCCTTGCCATTGGCGTTTTCTTCAGCCTTCTTCCAATTAGAACTTCTGCAACTGTATCTGAAGTTTCCCCAATCCAGTGCTTCCAATTTCCACACACTTTCCTACCAAGGCTCTTAAAAAGACCATATTCACACTCTTAACAATAGCATCAAAATCAAAGTCAACTCTTGAATCAGCAATGATCACTGATGTACCTTCTTCTTCTTCCTCTTCCTCTCCCTCCGTCAAGACCCGTAGATGGATCAACCATGTATTCATCAGTTTCAGGGGTGCAGACAGCAGAAAAGGCTTCACAGATCACCTTTATGCTGCACTGGAAAGAAGGGGTTGTATCAAAACTTTCAAGGATGATCATGACCTTGAGAGTGGGGAAATCATATCTAAAGGGCTCATCAAGGGAATTCAAGAGTCCATGTTTGCGCTTGTTGTCCTCTCACCAAACTATGCTTCCTCAAGATGGTGCTTGGATGAGCTGCAAAACATCGTTGAGTGCAGGGAAAAGTTCAACCAAGTGGTTTTTCCTATCTTCTATGGTGTAGAATCCTCTGATGTAAGGTATCAGAGAGGAACCTTTGAAGAAGCTTTCAGAAAACATGAAGAGAGGTTCAAAGAAGAGAAGGGGAAAGTCCAAAGATGGAGAGATGCATTGCAAAAAGTTGCAAGTTATTCCGGTTGGGACTCCAAAGATAAGTGAGTTCTCTTGTCATTCATTTTGATTATTTTTTTCCCTAGTGATCTGAAGTTTTTTTAACTTTTTGGTACCAAAATGAGAGAATTGGACACCAAACATAGTTAAAGTGACCAATCCCTTCTATATATATATTAGTTTATTTTCTTGGCCCATAGTCAAGTATTTCAAGTTTTCAGGAGTAGATTTAACTCATACTCTAGAGACATGCATAACCATCTATTTTCATTATAATGTTTAGAAGTTATATAAAAATCAACAATGAATGGTTTTGTAAATGGTTTGAGCACACATTAAATGTGCAGTAGACAGTAGTGTTCGAGTTTTTGAATTTTCTCTTTGTTCAAATGATAAATCATCATCGTATATAGAAAATAGATGATACATAAAAATCCAAGTTGTGATCCATTCATTAATTCTTGAGTACATGAAAATTAAACTTCAGACCTAACCATGGGCATGCGAAATTTATAATCATAGCCTATATTTTTTCTCCCTCTATGCAGTCATGAGGCAGCATTGATTGAAAGAATTGTTGATCACATACAAAAATTACTGATTCCTAAGTTGCCATCATCAGTAGGAAACCTCGTTGGTGTTGAATCAAGGATGAAAAAGTTGAATTCACTCATCGGTATGCAGTTGGATGATGTTCGCTTTATAGGTATATGGGGCATGGGAGGCATAGGAAAAACAACAACTGCCAGATTAATATATGAATCAATCGAAGAGCAGTTCAACTTTAGTTGCTTTCTAGCAAACATTAGAGAGGTTTCTGCAAAACATGGCATAGTTCACATCCAAAAGGAACTTCTTTCTCATCTTTCTGTAAGAAGTAATTACTTTCATAATTTGTTTGATGGGGTAAAAATAATAGCAAACTCTTTGCACAACAAAAAGGTCCTCCTTGTTCTTGATGATATAAGTGAAAGAAGCCAATTAGAGAACTTAGCCGGAAAACAAGAATGGTTTGGTCCCGGTAGCAGAATAATAATCACTACTAGAGATAAGCATCTGCTAATGGCACATGGCGTGCATCAGACATGCGAGCTTGAAGGCTTAGTTCAGGAAGAAGCCCTTCATTTATTCTGTCTGAAAGCTTTTAAACAAGATCAACCCAAAAGCCAATATCAGAATTTGTGCAGCGAAGTGGTTGAATACACAAGAGGCCTTCCATTGGCACTTGAAGTATTGGGGTCCCATCTTTGTGGAAGAACTCCTGAGGCTTGGCATAGTGCTTTAAAGCAAATAAGAAGTTCTCCACACCCTGAAATCCAAAATTCATTGAAAATAAGTTTTGAAAGTTTGTCTAGCACAGAGAGAGAAATATTTTTGGATATTGCTTGTTTCTTCAAAGGCATGGACAAGGATGAAGTAGTAGAAGTGTTAGAAAATTGTGGTCATTTTTCACAAATTGGAATTGAAATTTTGATTGAAAAATCTTTGGTCACTCTTGGTAGGCGTAATCAATTGGAAATGCATGATTTACTTCAAGAAATGGGAAAGAATATAGTGTTTCAAGAATCTCCAAATGATCCAGGAAAACGTAGTAGATTGTGGTCTCAAGATGACATCAGCCGTGTGTTGTCACAAAATAAGGTTTGTGCCAATTCTTCTGCCACTACTGGATGATTGGTTTTAGATCAACAAAAAATGGCATGCGATATTTCTTTTCTTTAAACATTTGTTTTATCTTTTAATCAACAATATTGCACTATTGAGTAATTACAATTCTGAATTTCAGGGAACTGAAGCAATTCAAGCAATAGTAGACGATGCTCGAGTTCGACCATTAGCAAGATGGTTCTCTGAAGTAATGCTACCAACATTGTACTACAATAAACCATATGAAGCAAGATGGAGCTCTGAAGCTTTCTCCAAGACCAGCAACATAAGGTTGTTAAAGATACGTAATGTGGGTCGTCTTTCCCATGGCCTTGAGTGCCTTCCTTATGCACTCAGAGTTCTTGACTGGCAAGGATGCCCTCTGAAAACTCTGCCACTTACTGATCAACTGGATGTTGTTGACATCAATTTGTCTTGGAGCAAAATTGAACAACTTTGGCACGGAACAAAGGTAAAATCCGTTGGTTAATTGCTTTTTTCAAACTACGTTTTAGTGATGTTCACAAATCACAATTACATTGAAATTTTGCTTTCACATGTATACTTTTGATCAGATTTTACATAAGTTGAAGTGCATCAACTTGAGTTTTTCCGGTAATCTAAACCAAACCCCTGACTTTGTGGAGGTTCCGAATCTCGAATCGTTAGTTCTTGAAGGTTGTACAAGCCTAACCGAAATCCACTCATCTGTTATGCACCTCAAGAAACTTGTTCAATTGAACTTAAAAGGCTGCAAAAGGCTCAAAGCTCTTCCAGGTAAAATGGAGATGAGTTCATTAAAGGTTTTAAATCTTTCTGGTTGTTCAAACATGAACACTGTCCCAGACTTTGGGAATTGCATGGGACATCTAGCAGAGCTTCATTTGGATGGAACTGCTGTAACAGAGCTACCTTCATCATTAGGATGTCTGGTTGGACTTGTTCTTTTGCATTTACAGAATTGCATGTATCTTGTTTGCCTTCCGGATACCATTCATAAGTTGAAGTCCCTCAAAGTTCTTAATGTTTCTTATTGCTCGAAACTCCGTAGCTTGCCAGAGTGCCTACAGGAAATGAATAATCTGGAAGAACTTTATGCAAGCAACATTGAAGAACTACCTTTATTTTTATATTATCTAGGAAACATCAAAGCAGTGTCATTTGCTGGTTGCAAAGGGCCAACATCTGAGTTTAATTGCTTTCGAGTTCCATCTGCTGTTTGCGGTCCATCCCTTTTGATAAGGTTAGATTTAAGTTACTGCAATCTACCTGCTGAATCCATACCAGATGGTTTTTGTGGCTTATCTTTGCTGAGGGATTTAGATCTTTCTGGCAACAACTTTGTTAACCTACCAAGCGACATTTCCAAACACACTACGCTTGAATATCTTTGTCTAAACTGGTGCAAGAAGCTTCAGTCATTGCCTGAGCTTCCATTAAGCATAAAAAGTGTAGATGCAAGCAACTGTGCCTCATTGGTAACTTCTAAATTCCATCCATCTAGCAAATGCAGCATTTTTGCATCACTTGTACAATGGCACTTACCAAGAGAACGGAAGTGCCTCCTTAAGGTTTGTAACCCTACTATTTCTTGACATAATTATCCATTCCTGTCAGTTATTCATTATTGCAATTCTATGCCAATTTCAGGTCTTTTTTAGTTTTGCTTGTGTTATTTCCTGTGTGTCTTTGTGAAATTGTGGCTACTCTCTTAGGAGAATCACACGTTCCTTAACTATCGGAAAAAAAATGTTAATTTCAGGGGATTTGCTTTCCGAGAAAACGATTCGACATGTTTATCACTGGGAATAAAATTCCATCATGGTTTGCACCTCAAAAGTCCTCTTCCTTTGCAGAAATACCATTTCCTCATCCTTCTCCTCCAACTGAATGGCTGGGATATGCTCTGTGTTTCTTGCTGGTAGCTGATCGGCCTCTGGGCTATTACGATGCAGAGATCACTTGTTTCACGGCAACACAAACATCATTAGAGTCCCGCATACTCGTACCAGATATTCAGGCCAAAAAAATAACGGTACCGGATAAAGATCATTGGAGGGCTGAGTCTTACGTGATCACCAGGAGTGTTCCTCTTATGGAGCCAAAACAACCGCACCTTTACATTCTCTTTCTGTCCATTGGAGAATACCTTGAAAGAATGCATACAGGTTATGGGTTTGGTTTGACGAGTTGGTCTGACGGTTCATTGAGAATAGTGCAGGCTGGGTGTCGTCTGGTGTGCAAGGAAGATCTTCAAGATATTTATGGAAATCATTCCCATACTTCCTCTGTAGGGCCTAATGAAAAAAACCAAAAAATAAACAACAACGATGGACCAAGCTCATAACCTTTCTTTCTTTTCCTTCCACTCCAACGGCGCACACAAACACTTCACAGGGACCAAAAAAAAAAAAAAACACTTCAATACAGCAATACACACGTATGGGCGAGTATGTAATGCCTATGTTGTTGTTGTGTCCATAAGGGATTTGAATTTTATTTAAGAATTTGTTACATGCATAAATCGAAATTCAAACTCTCAACACTTGTTTAAGCATATGAGTGAGTTGATTATTAACACAAATTAATTTCTAGAATAAAAGACAAATAGGTCCCTAACTTTTTTAAACTCGAACATTTTCGTCCTTCAGAATTGAAAAATACATTTCGATCCCTCACCATATGAAACGCGTGACAATTATGCCCTTCTGTCGAATTGGGACTCAAAACGGTAACGGAGATTGCTGGAGGGGTGGAGAGTGATCTGTCCGTTTTGGTTGCTGATGTGGATGGGGAACAAAATATTGGTGGACAATTTGGTCTTTATGCTCCAAAACGACGCCATATGCTGGAATGAGTCCTATTTGATCGAAATGCATCGACGAAGCAATGGCTATTGATGGTGCGATCGTCCATGATGAGTGAAGGGGTTCTTCATGCACAAGACCTGAAGGGAGATCTTCATTCGTCGTGCTAGGAGGATACGAGCGAGATGGGGTTGCACTAAGGTGCTTCTACGGCGTATATGCTATTCTATACAAGTCAAGAACAGCAACTAACCCTAATAGAATATTTCTCGGGTGTCCATTCTTCAAGGTAATTTACTAATTTGGCAATGGTTGGATAAGACTGTAATGTGTCTAATTGGGTGATTTTCTGAAAATTTGCTCCAGGTTAAAGAACGTTACTGCCGATTCTTTGTCTGGCTTGATGAATACCTGAAAAAAATCAGAGCCATAGAGTGTGAAGCATTTAGTGCTGTGGATGATGCTGAGGGAATAGAAGTTGAAGAACAACTGTTTCGAAGGCAAGAGGTAGAGAAAAAACTAGAGGATTTGGAGAGGAAGCTATTATCTATGGAAAAGGAAAAATTCATGAATTTGTGGCATATTAATATGATTAGTGTAGTTGTTGTTATTCTTGCTGTATATTTCTTAAAGGCCTGAAGATGATTGATGTACCTGTGATGTTGTAATGACAATTGCCACTGCTGGTTGTGTAATTTGATTTTTTTGAGATAAGAACAACTAAATAATATTGCAAGTCAAGTATTATATAAGGTAGTAATTTTGCATAAATTATAACCAAACATTACACGTTAATGTATCTAAAATAACAGCATAAATTTGTCACAAAATAACAAAATAACAGCATAAGTTTGCCATAAAATAACAAAACGTCTACTTGACATGTAAACAAGTTTGCCAGACTATGATAGCTAAAAAGCATTGTTCAATTGATGGTAATAACTAGGACAAAAAATAGAATTTATACAGTTGTCTTCAGTTTTTCTAATGCTTGGATCCAGGAATAGGGATGAACTTGAAAATCCTTGTATTGTCACTGCTAGCTGCTTTCAATGTCTCTTTTGATGATGCCCCACCAGTGCTGGTGCTTTGAGTTTGTGGTGGATTTGGTGGTCCAACAGGCGTTGGATTTGTACTTGTTGGGAGCCTGACAATTATTTGTTTGGGTCTGAATTTAGAGGTAGCAATGCGAGGAACCATTTCCATGATTCCTTAGTCTCCGATCTTGCAACACCATATGCCACTACATAGAATTGGTTGTTCGCATCCTATGCAACTGCTGAAAGTAGTTGGCCTCCGTGATATGTCTTCAGAAAAGCTCCATCTAGATGGATGGAAGGCCTACATCCACTCTTAAACTCTTGCTTACAGCCCTCGAAGCATAT
>NC_029786.2:2344290-2346231 GCF_000816755.2 Arachis ipaensis | reverse complement strand
CAAACACAGGGAACACAGGGAGGGATTGTGAAATAGGCTTCACATCAACTCTTGCTGTCGAACCCGGGTTACTCTTAATTACATAGTCCCTATATATATATTTTGTCAAACACAGGGAGGGATTGTGAAATAGGCTTCACATCAACTCTTGCTGTCGAACCCGGGTTACTCTTAATTATCTCCATGC
Organism: Arachis ipaensis; assembly: GCF_000816755.2. Lineage (NCBI taxonomy): Eukaryota > Viridiplantae > Streptophyta > Magnoliopsida > Fabales > Fabaceae > Arachis > Arachis ipaensis. The sequence continues at coordinate 2,346,044 of NC_029786.2, read as the reverse complement.
CATAGTCCCTGAGCTTCCCATATTGTTCTTTTTCATTTCCTATTATTCTCTCTTTGGCCTTTTTCACTGTCCTGTAAACCATCTTCGAATGCACCACCAGGTTAAACTCTTCTCTAAGAAAGTCAATTGCCTCATTAGTTGTCATATGATGTTGGCTTGCCATTCTCTTTTCTACTTTTTTACTGATCCAGTGTTGATCAGCAGCATTACTACCCAAGTCTCTTGCACAAGTATGCTCTGCCTTGTAAGTCTTTACCTGGAAGCATAAGAGTGTCTTATTGTAGGATAAATGTACCAGCCATGGACAGTCTTCACCCCTACATCCAACTCTCGCCCTTTTCTTATCATTTTTTATCCAGAGAAGTTTCTTGTCTTCAGATATGAACATATCTCTTACCACTTCTTTGAACCCATAAATGGTTGCAAACTTGGTACCAATCTCAAATCTACCCTCTCCAAACCCATAATCATCATTGAACACTGGAAAGTCATGCTTGTCTCCCTCATCCTCTGACGACACTGGTGTGTGAAGATCCTCTGATTCATACTCATAAATGGGGTCATCATCATCTGAATCCTCTTCATTTACATAGAGGCCGATTGGAGGCCTATCATTAGGCTGCACAGTAGTCACAGCTTCCTCAGCATGTACAACAGGCCTAGTTCTTTGGGCCTTCACATTAGGCCCAGTTTCTTTGGGCTTGGTAGTGGGCCTAGTTCTTTTGGTCTTCATAGTAGGCCCATCACCTTTAGCAGCACTCCCACTTGCACTCCTTAGTCCAGCTATTTTTTTACCTCCACTTGACTCTGTCTCTGTCCCTTCTTTCACACTGTTCTTTTTCTTTGGCAGAACCTTGTCCTTTTCTTTCAGAATTTTTTTTTCTCATCCCATCATCTTCCTCATCAAGGCTAGAATAATTCTCATCTGAAACAGTTTTGGAGCCAGTAGGAGGAGGTTTATACAGTTCGTCCTCCCCACTTTCATGTCCGTCATCTTCTGTGGATGGTGATGATTGAAACTCCCTCATGATGCTGTCAACATCAATAGGATCATCAAATTCTTCCGCTCCTTTTTCTGCCGCAGCATGTTCTTTCACTATCTGTGGCTCATCAACGGGATGGTCGAAGTATACGTAAAATTCATCAGTGGTTGAATTATTGAGCTTGTTCTCTCGAAGTTCATTGATCACTGCATCTCCTCTCAGAATGTGCAGTCCAGCCTCAAGATCACTGCTTGCTGGGTTAACCCAATAAACTGCCCTATATGATGCATATCCCAGACCCTTGAACAATGTTACCAAATCCCCAAAATTCACAAAGTCTAAGTCCATTTTCAAAAATTTTTCAACTTTTCCACCAATATACTCAAGAGTTCCACTAGGTGTTCTACCAAAATGGTCTCCGTGATAAAAAATAGGTACCACATATATATCATCTATCTGCATTATCCACAAGTACATAAATCGGAGATTAAACCCTAGATCAAGTGTCCGAAATTTTGAAATCAGTTAACTCCACATAGCTTTTTCTCATTCTTTTACCGAAAAAAATATGCAATCACCCCATATTCCAACCCCATGCATTATATTGTCACAAGTATTTAAACAACAACGTACATAGTCTCGATTATTACCCTTACCTCTGTAGAAGATAGCAGCTTCCTCTCAACACAAAACTTGCTGTAACCTTTGCCAACCACCACGTCCATTGAGCACACCACCACTTTCAACTGGAGGAAGTCGTTCTTTTTTTTT
>NC_029786.2:2331314-2343873 GCF_000816755.2 Arachis ipaensis | reverse complement strand
AGGGCGCTCTTCGTGGTCAGATAGGGTTTTCTGTAATAAGTGGAGTGACTTTTGGGTGTTATGGGGATTACGAAGGTTGAAATAAAGTGGGGATGCATACGGCATCGTTTTGGAGCATAAGGACCAAATTGTTCACTAACATTTTGTTCCCCATCTACATCAGCAATCAAAACGGACAGATCACTCTCCACCCCTCCATGCTAGCAATTTCCATTGCTGTTTAGAGCTCCAATTCGACGGAGGGGCATAATTGTCACGCGTTTTATACGGTGAGAAATCGAAATGTATTTTTTAATTCTGAAGGACGAAAATGTCCGCATTTAAAAAAATTAGAGATCTATTTATCTTTTATTCTAATTTCTATTGTTGCATTTATAAATTGAGTTTAAACTCTCCGCATTTAATTAGATAGACAAATGAATTTAATCAAGTTAGTTAAAACTAATCAAACTCTTATGAATATATAACTGTATAAGTCATTAAAATGGTTACTAAATTGGGGAGTGCTAGGGGAACAATGAAAATTTTGAACATGAACAATCACTAATCAAATGAAAATACACTACACCTTAATTCAATGCTACTAATTAAATTTACTATTTTAATCCTATTAATTCATATTATTTACACATTATTCAAAAATCTTGTTGATTATCTATACTTTTCCTACTAAATTTTGTCAAATCCTTTGGAAAACATGAGAAAAAGATGACTCAACTTTGCCTAAGGAAAATTCAGTCACATACTCACTACACTATTTGGGATGTGGATTTTGAAGATAGGGAAGCAACCAATGAGAAAGCAAGGGTGATCCACGTGTCACCTTGTTGACTCATATTGGATTGGATATCCAATAACCTTCAATCACTTTGGCAAGTAAACAAACAAAGTCGCACCAACCAAAGTTCTAAATTTTGATTGTTTTGAGGATAGATAGGAACAGGATCATCACTCACAAACTCTTCTCATTTCTCAAGCCACAACACAACAATAACTTTTAATAATGGCGGCGGCTGCCACCACCGTGCTCCTCCATCCTAGGATTCCGACCACCACCAACGTTGCACGCTGCTCTGCTTTGCCTTATCTTCCTCCACGCCTCTCCACCTCCTCCTTCACCACCACCCCTTTGTTCTCAACTTCCCTCAAACACTTTTCAGGTACCCATTTCTTAAAGTTTTTGTTTTTCTTTTCTTTGGGTTGAATTCTTAGATATTGCACATAAAGTTTCAAACTTTGTTAGTCAAAGATACTGGGGTGTGAGCTTTCAATTAGATTTGGTTTGGGCTGGAAATTTGAAATTGAATCCTATGAAGTGCCCTTCATGGCTTTATAATCATTGTTGCTATTTCCTTTTTAAGAATTGTTAACTTTAAAACTACATGAATTATGGATTTATGGTTGATTTTTTATATCACAGTATCATTGAGCTCAAATCCCTTAGCATTAAGATGTTGCTGCATATTTCAAATAACAATGCAAGAAAGAGTGAGGAGTGGCATATAACTTAAATTTCAAGGAGATTAGTATGTAATTTTATAAGTGGAGGAGTGTCATGTGAGATATAACACGAGGTTAGTATAGTTTACCCTTAAATATTTGTATATATTTCTTTACTACTGAGTAAATTCTTAGTGGTTAGTACTAGATTCTGTGAATGAGAGATTTAAGTGGCAGATCAGATAGTGATGTGCCCTTATTCCATAATATGATTGATTCTGCTGACTATTTCAGAGGAGATGCTAATGCAAAGTAACTGAAATTGAAAGGATTTTGCATTTTGAAATTGAGACTGGTAAACATGATTAGGAGCTGGTGTGGTTGCCTAATTTGCTATGTGAATTGGGCAATGAACTTTTAGTTCATAATTGTCTTAGAGGTTTATACACTTGTTTTGCCTAACTTTTAGTTCATAATTGTAGTTTTAGTTTACCACAAGTGCCTCCTTCCTACCTTTACGCGTCTCGTAGTGTTTTTATTTTCCAGTTTGGGAATGTTGAAACTCCAAACCATGGTTTTGTGATTCCAAGTGGAAAACCGAATGTGCTAGTATTCCTACGATTTGTTCCATTTTAGTTATTATAGTTATTAAGTTTAATCATGGTGCCTTTTGTTTGTCTTTTAACAATGCTAAAATTATTTTCTTATTGCCTCCCTCTTTAGGGTCCCAAAAACCTTGTCTGCTTCAAACAAGAGCTTCATCGGAGGAATCCGGTTCAGTAGACGCGAACGAGTTGTTCACAGATTTGAAGGAAAAGGCAAGCAAGCTTACCGATTGAAAATTTTTAACGATTTAATTTGATGTATAGAACTTTCATTTGGCAAATTGACAAGCTTGCAATTCCAATATTTGAATTTGCCAAGCTTTCTTTTAACCAAGAGGATATAATATCCCTACATTACTCATTATCAGTGGGATGCTGTTGAAAACAAGTCCACAGTACTTCTTTATGGTGGCGGCGCCATAGTTGCTGTTTGGCTATCTTCAATTCTTGTTGGTGCAATAAACTCAGTTCCCTTGGTAAGTCATAACTCTTTCGTGAATTTAATTCACTTCTTTTCATATTTTGTAATCCCTTTATCCTCTAGAAAGCTCGGTGAAACAACCTAAAGTAATCTTCACAATGTTTCAGCTTCCAAAGATTATGGAGTTGGTAGGGCTAGGGTACACTGGATGGTTCGTCTACCGATACCTTCTGTTCAAGGTAAGTAAAATGCATCATGATACTTTACTACTCCCTCCATCACCGATAGCTAGCTGTCTCAAGACAAAAATACGAAGATATTGGGAGATATAAACAGTGTCTGGAGAAAGAGACAGATATAGTAACATGCTAAATGTCTCTATAAGGATGGACAAAATTTGCCAATTTCTATCCACCTAAAATATCGAAACTTAGAATTTTGTCGAGTCTTAGTGTCGTTGTATTTGTCTCGACAAACTTGCCAGAACAATCTATCACTGTCGTTTTCTAGTACATCCTTAGATCATATTAAAAAATGGCACTGATAAGTAAAATGGAATCAACCATGCTGTGTACACAGAATATTAGTCACCCGTATAGAATACATGTTGAGATACAAAATACACATTGAGATGAGTTACACAACATATGTATATGATTTTTTGTATGCACATACCATTTTGAAATGGAATAGAGGGTAGTTTAGAACATTAACACATTTTGTTCTGCGCAAATAAGCCTCGGTTAATCGGTCAAACATGTCAAACCATTATGAGATTGATCATTTAAGTAACAAAGTGTTTTACTTTGATACAGTCTAGCAGAAAGGAGCTAGCTGAGGATATTGATGGACTGAAGAAGAAAATCACTGGAACTGAATAGAATGGTATTGTGAGATATAAATTAAGTCAAGTTGATCTTGCTGAACACCATTTGTTTCCATTTAGTTGTATCTTCTGTATAAGAGGCATAAGTATCCTTGTTTGAAAAAATCTCTGAAAAAAGAGGCATGTGTATCCTTAATATCCCTTTGGTATAGAATAGATTCATATCAATGTCTACTATCCTTGTATCAACCCCATTTTCTTCTTTAAATCATGTAGCAAATTTTATGTGTATTCATTACTCTGAATACCTCTGATCTCTTCACTTCTTCTTCCTATGAATTTTTGGCAAGATTTGGTTCTTGAAGGAAAGGGAGAGAGGGAGGGAAGAGAAGGGTAGTTAAATGAAATTCATAATTACACTTCAAACCATTCCCTTCCCCTCGAAAACCTTAACTTACAAACGCACTCTGAATACGAGTTTTGTCGTTTTAGATGGAGTCAGCTACATAAATCATATGATTTTTTTTGTATTTTCTAGATAGCTTAATTTGCAAATGGACATACTTTGTAGTTCTTATAAGTTTGAAACTCTTAACATTTCTGTTAACAATGATGCTTGTGACTAATTTTATGATACTATCTTAGGTAAGTGGAGAATGATATAGCAGGCATTCATGATAATATAAGATAGATATGGTGATAAGTTGCATGTTGGTTACAAACATAAGCCTCAAATAATTTTTATAAGTATTTAATTTAATTAATTTTCTCACCAATCACCATATATTGACAATTTAAGATAAAGTTGCTCTTAATTTTATGATCATGATAATATCATCACACTCCGTATCTCTAGTTGTAAAAAATTCTAAGAAGCTCTCATGGAGAGGAATCATACAATATATCATTCTAAGTTTTAAGGATTAGGTTTTTCCACTCACTTTTCTATAAATCAAATAAAAAATATTTAAACAGATTTATAGAATAAACAAAATAGTTAGACTTAATTTTATTTAATTAACAAATAGTACAACACTTTAGACTTAATTTTGTAAAATATAAAACATAATTAGTAGTGTTTCTTTTTCTTTGTACAATTTTGTATTATGTGAGATAGGTCAATGATGAAAGTAGCTGAATTTTGTATTTACCATTTGGAATGGAATAATGGCTTAACTTAACCACCACTCCCATCCAAAACCGTGTAAGCAAATTTTTTAAGACAAGAATAAAGTATTCACCATAAACATCCAATAACTAAATGGGACAATTTGGCTTCTAATATAATACCTTAGACAAAAAATTATTTATTTTTTATTTTGAAAAAAATTGCTACCGATTTATTTGCCTCAAAAAGGTATTCATACTTGGAAGTGCATAGCTTTCGCCCTCTCATATGGCACTATAACTATAACTAGAAACTAAGTTCTTAGTTGGCATATATAGGTCAATCTCCAACTCATTCTCTCTCCTTTTTCTCCTTTGACCAACATGTAACATAGAATCAAATCAAAGAAAAAAAAAAACAAAATTTAAATACTAATTAATATATTTTATGTATCCTAATCCTAATTAACACCCTTATATGTTTAAGAATCCAACAGATAATAATGACAAGAAGTCAATGACAAATTTTAATGTAGCATGATCAAACACTTTATTTGAAAAGTTCCAATTATCCACATCACAATCTTAAAGCTCATTTCTTACATTCTTCCACATATGCCTCTGATTTATAGGAACAAAAGAGTTTGAAGAGTTCAGCAGAAAGAAGAAGCTTTTTAGTTTTAACATCACACCCATCATTCCTTTTTGCTTTTTTGGAAAACCTTATCAATCATTTGGTATAAGGTGGTATAAGCTTACCTTCCCAACCAAACCCATGATTAAAGTTTGTAACTTTTTCATTGTATCAATCATATACTAGGAATATCTTATTGTGGGTTTCTCTTATAAGAAGAAACTCATTAGGAAGATGGAAAAATAGAAATAAAGGTAAGTATTTTTCAAAGAGATTTCTTCTACCTTCTTCTCTTAAGTAGACCCTTTTTTTTTTTTTGTGAAGGAGTTTCCTAGAGTTTTTTTTGTGTGAAATTTTCCTTCTATCACACTAATGAGTATTGAAAATAGTGCATCATCATAGAAGAAGCTTCAATGGGTTGTGTTCATCCATGGTTTTCATTTTCCATGAAAGAAGAAGCTATTGTTCAAGGACTCAACATTGTTAGAGGCAGAACAAGAGTTCTTCTAGGATAACATTTTTTCTTTTGTTCTCTTTTAATGGGGATCCTCCATAAATGGTGGCAAGTTACATGGTTGATTATCAATGTTTCTTTCTTGTTCTTATCATCATCTTTTGTTAGAGGCTCAATTATTACTGATAGCCTCGAATCGTTAGATGACTTGCTCTGCAAGCAAGCCGTGAACGATGTGAAAGGGAAGTTTATAAAAACAGCAATCGTCTACGAAATTTCGATCCCTTCCAACTTGACAGGAATGAAGATCTCCGCCGTGAGATTGCGCGCCGTTTCGTTCTGGAATCGAGGATTGAATCATAGCTTCCTTAGTCTTCCACCTAAGGTGGTGGCTCAACCTAGCATGAAGAGAATTGCAATACTATATGAAAACTTAGGCAAATGGTCAAATCTTTATTTCAATGTATCAAATTACACAATGATTGCTCCAATTCTTGGTTTCATTGCTTATAGTTCTTCAGAGAAAGAATTGTTAGATTGTCAAAAGATCAAAATTGACACTCAAGGAGGCAACATTACTATCCGGTTTCGAAACGTTTCGTCACACCCGAAAAACGTTACACCACTTTGTGCCAAGATTGGTGACAATGGCACGGTTGAATTTAGCAACATGACAAAGCCATATTTTTGTGAAGCACAAAGCCAAGGACATTACACACTTGTGATTCCATCTTCTTCAGCAAAAGAATCTTCTAAATTGTGGTGGGTGTTAGGGTTTGTAATAGGTCTTGTTGTGTTGATTTTATTGGCTTTGATCTTAGTAGCTATAAAGATTATTAAGAAGAGAAAAATAAAGGAAATGGAGAAGGTTTCAGAAGTTGAAGAAGCTTTTGATACATTCTGGATTGGTGACACAAAATTGCCATCAGCTAGCATGATTAGAACTCAACCATCTCTTGAGAATGAGTATCATTATCGTGGTGGTAATTAATTAATTAAGTAATTAGTACTAATTAGTTAGTTTCATTGGTGCTACAATTTTTCTGATTATTATCTTTTTGTCTTGTGTATGTTGTATTATTGTAATTGATTTCATCCAAGTGAATATTATTAGGGCATATTTATATGATGTTTGTTTCTTGGAATAATTCAACTTTTGGAAAATTTGTGCAAGGACAGCAAGAAAACAAATCTAGCATATTTTTAATACAAGTTACATAAATTTATAACTTTCAACACTTTGGACTGCTTTTGTTTATAAAAACATGAAGGTAGCATTTGAAAGAGAGACAGAAATGGAGAGATTGAGACTGGGAGAAAGAGATTGAAAGACTGAGAATGAAATAAGTCATAATATTATGTTTGGTATAAAGTGGGAGACAGAGATTGAAATAAGAATAAAGTTCTAATTTAATTTGCACAAAGAATAAAGTTAAAATTAATTAATTGAAATGGAGTATTTTAGGTATAAAATATTATTAAAGTTTTAGTATTCATTTCTAAAAAATTCAGTTCCCCGTATTCCTACTTTTTGGAGGTACTGAACTGAAATTTTGGTGACAGAGTCTGAAATTTTAATACCAGGACCAACAAACATGATAATGAGTCACAATCTCCCAGTATCTCAAAACAAATGCTACAAAAAAGACATAGATATAGGTAGCGTTTGTTTTGAGGTACTGAGACAGAGACTAAGAGACTGAGACTCAGTATCATGTTAGTTGGTTGAAAGACTAGTACTAAAATTTTTGTTTTTGTCTCCAAAATTTCAATATTTTAGTACCTCCAAAAAGTGGGGACACAGGAGATTAAAATTTTTAGAGATGGAGACTGAAACTTTAATAACATTTTATACCTAAAATACCCTAATTTCAATTAATTAATTCTAATTTTACCCTTTGTGCAAATTAAATTAGAGTTTCATTCTTATTTTAATTTCTGTCTCCCATTTTGCACCAAACAGAATATTGAGATTTATTTCAATATCTGTCTCTTAGTCTCTGTCTCTCAGTGTCAGTCTTTCCGTCTCTATCTCTCCACCAAACGCTACTATAGAGACATAAAATCATATTTAGCATGTAAGATATTGTGTCCTAAAATACTGAACTAACGTATTTTGTCTCCTTTCTATCACAGAGACACTTGACGAAAATACAACTTATTTTTTTATTATTACTATCAAATTTTTACAATTATATTTTTTATTATTCTAAATTTTATGTGAAGAAATTACCAAATAAATATAAAAATACTAATTTTTATATTTTTATTTTTTCTGTTTTCAATATCTTATCTTTTTTATGATCTTAAAATCAAACGTAGTCTTTGGGTCTTAATGGAATAATGATGTCATGTTTTTGTTTTGTCTTCGTTGTGAAATTCTTTGGTAGGAATAAATTATGTATGAAGAGATAATAAAATATGTTTGTTATTATTTCCACACGGTACCTAATTTTATTCCTATCTCTTGTCTATTTATGTGTTGTCTAGCAATAATGAAGGATGCTATATAACTTATAAAAAAAAAATGGCTGAATCTTTTAGGACGGCAAAATTATATATTACAAGCTATTTGTTTAGTTTTTAATTTTAAGTAAAAGTAAGTGGGCTTGATTATGAATATTAATTAAGGAGATTTGTTTATGTGAATATATAATTCTACGAACGTTTAAAGAATTAGAAGCATGTCCTAATTCAAATAAAATGAAACCTAATCATGGTTTATTCCTGTTAGCGTTTGATATGAAAGGATTCTTCATTTGAATATCAAAATCAAAGTTTATTGGAACAATATTCATAGTAATACAAATGTTTATAGGTACACAATTTTCAGTGATCACGTATGTAGTTCTTTAAAAAAATAATAATAATAAATAAATAAATAAATTGTCTATGAACCAAAATATTAAATATCTACCATCTAACAAATAATTATCATTTATTGACGTGTAAACACCTAAATAGGTGTGACAATCCACAGTTCTAACATTTTGTGTCTGAAGTGAGGATAGATTTTTTTTGTTCAAAAATGATATATATACCAAAATTTAAATATCAAATGAACCATTATATATTTGTGTGTGTATATATATTGTTTAATTAATTTTTATTGTATATTTTATATTTTAATATGTATTCTATACAAATAGCTGAATTAATGATTTTTTTGTTTTTTTGTTTTTTTTTTTTTTACAGTATTTTTCAACTCGACAGGTTAATGATTAATTTGTTATTAATCCGTCACGAATTGAAATTCTATTAATATATAAAAAAGAACTCGACTCTCCACCACTTATTTAAATAGAATAATAAATTTATCCGTAGATCAATTGAAAAAGATAGATGGTTAATTTAACCGCTGAACTAGGCCTCACTAACACTCCTTGAGCTAGCTTAGCCCACATGCCTTGTTAGAGATTTAAAAAAAAAATGAATCGGTACATATTAGATCCAATTGATTGCAGATATGGGCTCAAAATAAAAATAATATTTTTTTATATTTTTCGGAGGGTTTCGGAGGGTTGAGGGGATAAAAATTTTATGTCCAAGAACCATTTTTCTACCGGAAATGTCATAATCACCTATCATATGTTTAAAAAACGTGAGATTAGTCAAGATGATAATTGTTTCGGTTTATTAATTATTAGTTTCAAATTTGAGTCTAAAAATGAGAAAAGTTTTCATTCAAAGACTTCTATTCTTTTAGGAGACTTCAATTAAGTTGAATCCAAATAATATGATTTTTTTGTAATAAAATCAGTAATATTGGTAGTTCAAATAAGACCAAAAATAATCTATATTTTTTGTTTGTCAAAGTATCTCTTAATTCGATAAGCCAAAAATAAATTCATTGCGGATCATAATTTTATTTAAGAGTTTATTGATAATTAATAAGATTGCATAAATGCATGCACAAGACAATATTCAAATTCTAATACTTATTTAGACAGACAAATAAATTAATCACTTGAGTTGATTTATACTATAAAATTTTATTATATTCCTTTTTCATAATCTTGAGTTTGAGTTTGAATATAAGGGTAAAGTAATTGAAAAATCATAGTTGACTATTAGCCATGAACTCCAACTTGAATTAGTTAGTCTTAATAATAAGGTTTAATTATTCTGTTTGGTCTCTATAATTTCGTAAAATTTTTAATTAGATTTTTATATTTTTTTTTTCTTTCAACTGAGTCCTTGCACAATTTTTTTTTTAATTGGGTTCCTATACTTTTTTTTTCTTTTATTTAGGTCTCTATACCAGTTTTTTTTTAGTTGGATCCCTATAAAATTAAACCAATTACTACTAAGAGGGACTTAATTTAAAAAAAAAATAGTGCAGGGACCCAATTAAAAAGAAAAAAAGTATAGGAACCTAATTGAAAATTTCACGAAACTATACGAATTAACAGAGTAATTAAACCTAATAATAATAATCGAATTTAAATTGAACAAAAAAAATCCTAAGCACTTTAAATTAGGCTTTACAAAATGTAAAAGAGTTTCATTTATTTATTTATTCAAAGGGTTATCTTTTGAAACAAAAGAAACAACAATTGAAAGTTGAAGTGCATATGCGAATAGATTTGCATATTAGAGACAAAAGTGATGATCTAACCCTTTTTTTTTTCTAGCTAGTAGGATGACTTGTGAAGCAAAACCTAAATAAAGCAAGATTCAAAGTGGTATTGACATGTGAAAATAAAAATAAAAATAAAAAATAAAAAAAGAAGAAATTTACCACTAATTTGATCTAAGTCTACCTTATGATCTTATAATAACCTCAAAATCTTGATGATGATGTTATGATAACTTGATAATGTTTCCATTTCTTACCATGCTATAGATTCAAATTCCATTTACCATATCAACCTACTTTCCTTTTGGTTAAGTAGTGAATGGCATGATGGGAATATAGACCAAATAATTAGATAAGTAGGCAAAGATGTCTTTACAAAATAGGTATGATAATGATATTATTACTAAATAACAATGGAATTATATTCATAATTTTAGTCCAAATTGCATGTATTCTTTTACTAAAAATAATTTTCAATTAAGTATAATTATTTGAATAACCAGTTCTCTCAAATCTTAATTAAATCTTTATAATTTTACCAAATTTATAATTAAGTTTCTATACTTTTTTTTAATTAAATTCTTACATTACTTTTAATTTTATAATTAGGTCCTTTCTAATGTAAAAAATATTAGAGTTAACTGAATATTCTTTGCAAATTGAATGTATTCATAATTAAAAATTTAATTAGATCTTTGACTACATGTATTTTGAAAGAAATATTCTGTTAATTTTAACGTTTTTAACATAAAATGATCGAATTATAAAATTAAAATTAGTGTAAGAATTCAATTAAAAATAAAAAATATAAAAATCTAATTAAAAATTTGATAAAACTATAAAGAGCAACATAATAATTAAACCTTCATAGTTTTAATTGAAATTTATGTATTTTTTTTATTAAAAAAAATTTACTCAATTAAGTAAAAAACCAATTGGGTAACAAGCTCTTGCAAATCCTAAATTATGGTTTGGACAATGGTAAATCTTAAGAGATTTTTTTATCAAATTATGTTTATTGCATACCAAAGTAAAATTTTAGAGTTATTTAATTTGCTTTGTATATTTTGTGATTACTTCATCATCCTTGGACTTTTGTGTACTTTCAATGACATTGTCTCTTTCTTTCCTTTTGCTAAAAGCCTAAAAGGTGACATTATCTCTTAATATTCTGTCAAAGATGACTTATGCTTGCACCTTCATAATAAATATAATAAATAATAACTGGCAAATTATATTTGCAATTTCTTTTTCCTAGAGTGCATTTGTGATCTAATTAAATTCTGTGTACACAATATTATTTCGGTTTAATTGCTATTATGTTTTTATAATTTTATTAAATTTGTAATTAAATTTTTATATAATTTTTTAGTCCCACATGAAGAAACATATAACTTAAACTATATATACTAGAAGTTTTACGTCAAAAAAAATTTTCGTTAATTTGGTTAAAGTTGAGTGTTATACATAAGATTTTAGTATAAGCTTTAATTATTAGCTTCAGAATATCAAAATTACTCATATTATATTTTGTCAACCAACTTGAATTAAGAGCCGTTTGGGAAGCTTTAATTTAAATAAACAACTTCATTAAGCTCATTTTAAAAAAATAGCTTGAACAATAAATGACTATAATTTTATATTTGAATTTTTATTTTTAAAAATATTTATTTTATAAAAATGTGATAAAAAATAGTAGTATTATGAGATAAATTTTTTTTTAACTTCTCTATAAACTTTTAAATAACTTCTTAAAAAGCTACAAGTTAATTTTAAAGTGGAAACTCAGGTGCAGTCGACTTCATGTGAAGTTGATAGTCAAGAGCCATTAGATGATTTGACTGATTTGACTAAATTTTCATCAAACAACCTTCAACTATCAACTTCACGTGAAATCGACTACACCTGAGTTTTCACCTAATTTTAAAAATTATATCAAACATTAATACTACTATTTTTTATAAATAAAAAATTCAAAAAATTTACTTTTGAAACTTCGGAAACGAGTCCTTACTCTTAAACAAGCTTCGGAGATAGTCATATTTTGAGATCTAATTCCTTATTAAATCCTAATAATTTAAAGATGGCGAACCTTCTTAAACACCAAGTGCGTACCTTAATTCCGTGATTATCTCCTCCGATCCCTAATTTCTAATTGTAATTAACTTGAAATATTAAAAAAATAGATTTATCCAATATCCAACTCAAATACAACTAACATAGAAATTGACAAGACAGGCTAACAAATAATTCAAGTACACAAAAACATTCACAAATGTGAACACGGAGAAACCAGCGTGTAGGGGTAGGATTAGGGTAGGGGCAATTTAGTCATTTAACAAGTAAAGGGTAAAATGGACCCACAAAATGTGTAGTGTAATAAAGAGCATGTGAATGGGGGGACACGTCATATTGTCGGCAAAGCATGGAAGAGAAAAATAATAATAAAAATAAAAATAAATTAAAAAAAAAAAAAAGAAAGAAAGGGAAATG
>NC_029786.2:2330788-2331042 GCF_000816755.2 Arachis ipaensis | reverse complement strand
GAGCGTGAAAAACGCAGCGCCGTGGATATTGCCAGCTCATCGACGGCTATGATTTGTCCTCTGACGTGTTCCCCTATAAAAGCTGCCGTCACACCCCACTAGCCTCAGTCACGTGACACCTGCCTTTATTTTTATTTTTTTATTTTAATAATATATTTTCACAATTCAAGTATAGGGTTTACAATGTCAATTTTCCAAATTTAGACTTTAGAATTACACACATTTTTTTTTGTAGTGTTTTAATATTTTTTATG
>NC_029786.2:2329206-2330611 GCF_000816755.2 Arachis ipaensis | reverse complement strand
CTTTTGTGTATACCTGTTATAGTTGAATGTAAACCATAAGAATTTAAATTTGTAGAAAGAGCATTGTATATGTAAAAACACAGGAGATCTTTATAATTTTACTTTATATATATTAGAGCATGCTAATGAGGTAAATATAGGTAAGAAAGAATTGAAATGTATTATATAGAGAGATGTAGATTTTAGTCATTTTATTGTGGAAAAGTCTAGGGACAGTAATTTTGTGTTTTTTGGCCAGCACTTAACCATTAAAATAAAAATGAGCGATCTCCTATCATTAGATATAATCTCACACCATTTAAAACACTATTGATGGCTAATTGATGATTACAAAACATCAAAATTGTTGGCCCCTAACATTCCTCTTTTATTATTATGGATTTTCGTTTATTAATAACAAACAATTTATATATACTTAGTTTAAAATATGTTTTAGTTTTAATAAGTTTATTAGTATTAATAAATTCACCGTTTCATAAATGAAATTCTCGCTCTTTAATATGTGCCTGGTAAAACTTGCCAATTTTTTCCTATAGTCTATGTACAGTGAATATGGCTAATTTTAATTGACATTAAATATTTGAATTTTAAGACGCGATGAAGAATATTATCTAGTGGTTTATTAGTTTATATCTAAATGTACAAATTAATTTCATGCGTTTTCAATTCAGTTTATTTTAATATTAGTGAAATTAAAATGCCTTTAAACTAATTTATTAGCCGATCAACTCTCTATGAATGAAAATTTCCAATTGATTCCATGAATCCATTATTTTCATAGTGTAATTGAGTGGATCTCTCTTTGTTACACTAATAACTATCAGTTTTTTTTTTAATTAAGAGTGGGATTCCAATATAAAATTTTTAGATGAAAATAGAGAGATTATCTCATTTTATAAAATACTGAAGTATCTATTTTATCATATAAAATTAAACATGTATCAAAGTCAAATTGATTATTTAACATTTACTCTCTCTTGCTTACATATTGAAAACATTTTAATTTATTCTCAAAAATTAATTGGTTCAATTTTATTCAATTTTACACTTAAAATTATTTTATTTTCATCCTCTAGTATTTAATTTACACTTAAATAGAGATGACTCAAAAGTGAAATTGGTTAAATTTCTAAAACATTAGCTATAAAATTTAAATATTTAATATAAAATAATTTGTTGACAAATACATACATACATGTATATACTTTAAAAAATTGTATATAAAAAGGATAACAATATGCACATAATAATAATCTAAGGAGCAAGTTTGGATATTTATAAATAAAAACAAGCTTAGGATAAGCTATTTAACCCTGTATTTTATTAAATTTTTGGACACACAAAAAAATAGTAGGTAGATGATGAAACAATGGAAGAAGCAAATTAGAAGCTATTATGGTAGTAA
>NC_029786.2:2328627-2329088 GCF_000816755.2 Arachis ipaensis | reverse complement strand
TGGGTCCCAGTGGCATGAGCATGGGTATTGGGTTTGCGTCCCAACGTGGAACACGTCAGTCCCCAGCATGGACCACATTCACCGACAATCTGCCATGCATCATTTTTGGACCACCCTTCTTTCTTTCTTTTCCTCTCCAATATTCTTCTTCTTATTATTATTTGCTTCTTTGAGTTCTTTCAAAGATAATAAGATTAATTAATTTCTTATTTTGATTGGGGATTAGTTAACTAGTCACTTCTTGTCATTCACTCATTGGTTAGGTGATTTTTTTTTTTTATACTTTTACGTAACATTTATTAGTTAATAGAAAAAAAACCTCGAAAGATAATGAGATTATTGACAAAATAAAATATTTAATCCAACTCTTAAATTTTATTTTTATGGGATTGATTAGTTTTTGTGTCAAAAAAAAGTTAATATTTTTTTTACACAGGAACTAATCAATCTCCAAAAAAAAT
>NC_029786.2:2277144-2328542 GCF_000816755.2 Arachis ipaensis | reverse complement strand
TTAAATTATTAGGCTAATTTAATTATTAAAATGTAATTAAGTTTTTTTCCTTTTTTTTTATTAAAATTTTGTGTTATTCACTTTCAAGTTATTAGGCTAATTTAATTATTAAAATAATTTGATTATGTAGTATCATTGGAAGACCTGATAACTATGATTACAAAAAAAAGTCTTAATTATTCTCACCATTATTCTTATGTCACTAAACAAATGGAATTAGGTTAGATTTAGCTTTGTGAGTTATCATTTAATTCACTCAGAAACTCAATATCTCTTTTCATCACAATCTCAAGTACTTACTAACTTTAGAAATTACTAAAAATAGCAAAAGGATGATAGTGAATTAAAATGAAGTATGTCTTAGACTTGCTCTTCTTCTCTATCTTTCAATCTCTTAAACCTTCTTTAACAATTCAATTTTTTCCCCTTGTATAATTATTGAGTTGTTGACTCATTTTCTAGTTATCAAGTTAGTATTTTCTATACATTTTGTTTTGGTTTTATTTTAAAATTATATAATAAAAAATTATATTTAATATTGTCAGATAAAAAAATATTAATAGAATTTATTTTTAGAGTCTAAATTTTATTAAAGTTGATTTCTATTTTATCACACTTATAATAAATAATTAATAATTGATTTTCATGCTTCAACTTATTAAGAGATGTTATCATCATTGTTCATGATGAGCTTTGGAGTAACACAATTAGGTTATGCCAAGTACTTACTAACTAAAAGGGTAGAGCTGTGAAAGTAGTTGAATTAGTTAGTTAGTTAGCTAGCTAACTCTAGTTAGTTTAACTATAGTTAATTAAAGGTTTAATTACGCTGTTAGTTCTTATAGTTTTGCGAAATTTTCAATTAAGTCCCTATATTTTTTTCTCTTTTAATTAAGTCCTTGCACCAAATTTTATTTTTAATTGGATCCCTATACTTTTTTTTCTTTTATTTAGGTTCTTGTACCAATTTTTTTTTTTTTTTAAATTGGATTCCTATATAATTAACCAATTACTGTTAAGAGGGACCTAATTGAAAAAAAAAAATTGGTGCAAGAATCCAATTAAAAAAATATATATATAATGACCTAATTGAAAATTTTACGAAACTATACAGACGAACAAAATAATTAAACCTTAATTAAAATCAATCATAGCTTTATGTTCATCTTTTCTCTCAGTTCCATGTGGTTTAATTTTCTTGTGCTACTCCAGGTAATTTAGAAATAGCAAAATAATTTTAATAGACATAAATATAATAAAATAAAAATAAATTTAGATATTTATCAAATCTCCACTCCCTGATAAGCAACGTTTGTAGAACCGTTGAAATTTCGTTTTGCGGCGGTTAAAAATCGCCACTAATTCCTATAAAATCGTCGCTATTCAGCATGTCTTTTGTAGACTATAAAGTGGTTTTTAAACTTTAAAAAATATATTTATATATTTTTAAATATGTAACTTTGAATTCAATATGCTTTGGTATTAGTAAATAAGATAATTATGATCAAAGTAAGAAGCTAACTAACCTGATTATATACTTGTATAAAGGTAGTGTGGAGTTGTGGACACACATTCTCATTAGAAGGGTAACACAATATGAATTCGAGAAGGGAAATAATTTGTGAACATAATAAAAGAAATTTGATGCACATATAAAAATCAATCATTAAATTAACCATAATATATTTATATATATGTTATTTAATTTATTTTTAATACGTATTTTATATTTTAATGAATGGTCGATTTTTGATGTTTATATAATATTATTACTAAAAAAAGTTTTAAAAGAAAATAAAGAGAGTAAAATTATTCTTAGAAAGGCTAAAAGGGATGGTGTGAGAATGTCTTTGTCTTTACTTTTCTCATTTTTTTTTAAAATTTACTAGCCAATCTACTTTTTTCCTATTTAATATTTAAACTTTCTTCTTAAATTAAAGTCCTCACTCACATATTTGTGTATAATAAATAAATCTCTTAATAAAAATGTTTTTACATACATATAGTGAACCGTTTAACCTTGAAGCCAATTACCTTGGTGGAGTGAATAATTAATCACCACATAAAATTGAAATTACAACTAATTTGGAAAAGGAAAGTTGAGTTAGGCCTTAGTAGAGTAGAGAGGAATGGATTTTGGTGAATAGATGAGGAAAGATGAGTCAGAAATGCATGGAGCCTTGTGTGTGTCTCAATCAAAAAACATGTATGAGGTGTCTGCCACAACACTTTATTTAATTTCCATATCCACATATAGATATAGGGCAAATGCTATAGTAAATGCAAATTTGGCCAACTATTTACTGTACTAAAAATTAACTACTAAATTAATTATTTATATAAAATATATTAAAATATAAATATATAAAATAATATATATTTATATACATAATAATTAATTTTTTTTATAAGAGAGAAGAAGTTAAGAATCTAAAAATTAAAAAAAATAATAAAAAATAAATATTGTTTTAGTTTCTAAAATTTAGAGTCGTTCTTAATTTTATTTTTTATTTAAAATCGTCTTCAATATTTCATTTGATATTAAAATTGTTCTTTTAAATAAAATATTTTTTTAAATAACAAAAATATCCCCTTTTTCCAACCTTTCACTCTTTTTCTTCTTCTTTTTTCATTAATAAAACCCAAAATCATTAACAAAACTCAGAACTAAGATTTTTTTCTTCTCCCATTAACAAAACTTAGAACTAAAATTCTTCTTCTTCCATTAACAAAACTTAGATCTAATTACAAAAATAAAAAATTCCCAAATTCATCTCCAATTACAAAAACAAAAAATCCATAAATCTAATTATCAAGAACAGTCAAATACAAGTTAGTAATCTTTTTCTTTTTCTTCTATTACCAAAATTCAAAAATAAAAATCTTCAAATACAATTAACAAAATTTAAATTCAGATATTATGACCCCTTCAATGGAGCTGAAAGTTCTGATCCCTCTAGAAATCTTTGTTGCAGATTTTGCATACAAATCTATTTGTTGCCAATAGGGTCTTTGAAAATAGAGCAATCACCTCTGCATCTGAATATGTAAAATGAACAGTTATACATATATTTTAAGAAAAAATTATAATAAAATCAAAAGAAGAAAGAAGGAAAAGATGAACCTTGTTTTCAATTTTTATTTGTACTTAGTATTTTTGGAAGGTTACACTTTTTTTTTGTGGCTGATTTTAAAGGTATTGTCAGAGGAAGAGATACTAGCTTCCATGAAGCTGTTGAAACTTTGTGCAAATTAACCGGTTATTGATCATCTTGTAAAAAGAGGACAAGCCTAGTTTAGAGTGAAGAATAAGATCAAAGTACTTTCCTATGTTTCAGTCCTAGAAAAGTTAAGGACTTCACATATACCATTTTGGACATAATTACCCACATTATTAGCAAAAAAATACAAATTTTTTTTACTAACTTTTCGACCTAAGCTTTCACATAAGATATTGAGGCACTTGTTAATAATCTTAGCTTGATTAAGAGAGGCTTCAGAAAAAAGGATAAGATCATATCTAAACATAAGTGAGATATATCAGGACCACCCCTATTAAAATGAATAGGCTTCCAAAATCCATAATTCACAGCCTATAAAATGAGTTGCGAAAGTCGTTCAATACACAGAACAAAAATGTACGAGAATATATGGTCTCTTTGAAAAATCTCTCTAGAGGAAAAGAATTCGTCAAGTTCCTCTCTATTCCATAGAATTCTCATTTTAGTGGAGGAGATGCAAACATAGATAAGGTCTATGATATAGGAGGGGAGATTAATGTCCTTAAGAGTGTCCTTCACAAAGTTCTATTTAATTTTATCATATGCCTTCTCTAAGTCAATTTTGATTGTCATCCACTCTCCATCCATCCTTTATTACCCTTGTCATTCATCATAAAGTGAATAACCTCTTGTGTAATGATGATGTTATCCGAATTATATTTTTTAGGAACAAAACTACACTAAGTAGGTCTTACTAGTTTATTCATCAACTTCCGCAAACGGCTAGCTAAAATTTTTATCACCACCTTATAGGAGTCGTTACATAAACTGGCAGGTCTTAGTTGTTTGAGATTAATAATGGTATCTACCTTAGATATTAACGCAATGAGAGTTTTATTGATTTTTTCACTTTATTAGGATTCTAAAAGATTTGTGACACTAAGGAACATATATCAGCTCTCACTTTATCCCATTATTAGGATTCTAAAAGATTTGTGACACTAAGGAACATATATCAGCTCCCACTTTATCCTATTGAGCTTGACAGAAAATAGCTTGCAGCTCGAGCTTGATAGAAAATAGCTTGCAGCTCGTCTCTCCTAGTGCTCTAAGGCCGCCAATGTTAAAAAGAGCTTCTTTTATTTCCAAGTGAGAGATATATTGACTAACCAAATTGAAATCCTTAGAGCAAAGAGCATGGAATGCATTTTTTAGAATAAAAGGAGAGTTTGTATTGGTGTCATGATAAAAGATCATAAAATGAAGGTTGTCAATGGTCTAGAGAGAAGGTTGAATTTAGGGTCAGTTTTGAAATTTATGAACTTATTCACCAAAGATAAAATGAATCCTAGATATTGCAGTGTCTGCTAAAGCAATTATGTAGGAGATATTTTATTTTTCTCTCATAAAATTGAATAAATGACAGAGTAGAGAAGAATAGTTTGTATAACCATATATCCTGGTTCAGCCACTCAGTATAATATGACTTATATCTAGTCTCCACCACAACAATGGTAGCATTTTCACTATGAGAAATTCTTCACATACAAGCGTTTTCCCATACAAGTCATACAAGTCATTTATTTCTTCTTCTTTTTCTTTCTCCATGCCTCCTCTTTTTCTTATCCTTCTTCTTCTTTTTCCGTGCCTTCGTTTTTTAAGTGTTTCATCTTCATCGTCGTGTTTCTCCTCGTTCTTCTTTTGATTTTGCAACATTATGTATTTTTTTCTTCTTTGTTTGATTTTTTCCTCCCAAAAAGAATTATGAGAATATGAAATAAGAAAATGAAGAAGAAAAAGCAGCAGAAGATGAGGAGGAGAAAGAGAAAGAGTTATGAATTATGCATAAGGTGTACTTCAACGAATTTTGGGTGTATTTTTGTAATCCTTTGGGTGTATTTCTGTAATCCTTTGGGTGTATTTCTATAATCGTCTGGGTGAATTCCTGTAACCGTTTGGGTGTATTTCTGTAATCGGTTGGGTGTATTTCTATAATCGTTTGGATGTATTTCTGAAGTTCCATTATCTTCAAAACGATTTCAAAGCTTGATTTCAGAAACCATGAAAATCGAAAAAAAAAAAACGAAACAAGAATACCAGTGATAAACGCAGATAAAACAACGAATGAAAAGGCAAAGAGAGAACGCACGAAGGAGATCAAATTTGGCAAGAAACTCGTTTTCATAAAGGAAGAAGAAGAAGAAGAGTAGGAGAAGAAGAAGGAGAAGAAGAAGGCAGAGGAGGAGGAGAAGGAGGAACGTGAAGCACGCCATAGAAATCGTATATGGGTCAGCGTGCTTTTTGTTAAGTTTCTCCCAACTTGTATGACTTGTAAACCAAATGACTTGTATGTGTAGCACTCCTCTTTCACTATAACTTTTAGAAATTATATAGACCAATTCCTTAGGATTCTTCTTAATCCTATCAAGGAATACACAAGCTTTTAACCAAGCTTATTACCTCTAAGTTACCTAACTTAGAATTCAACACTAAGTGCTCTCCTATCTTAGCAAGAGAAAACTCTCAAACTCATGATACAAAACAGAAATACATAAAAATGATTTGACATATTTATTGGTGTTTTTTCCAAGTAAATATCTCTTTGTATTTTCTCTTAATGGATTTTACTAATGTCTCACATATTAGTCTTTTTTCCATAAAAACAAAGAAAGATAAACTAGAAGAGCAACATATTCAATGAACAAAATGAAGAAAAAGATGAATGTAGTAAGAATGCTAGAGAAACTCAAATTTTATGCTCTCATTCCTTGTCTTCAACTCTTAGCCGAATGCCCCTTTTGTATAGATGCATTGCTTCCAAAACTTAAAACTGTCCTTGGTGATAATTTTTTTGCAACAAGAATTGAAACATGGTTACATTCTCCTTTAGAAAATGAGTGCAACAACACGGGTAGTGGAGGTGCAAAATGACAGAGAAACAAGGTGGCAGTAGAAGAGGATCATAGTTATGTTGTCCTTGCTATTTCCTTTTTTTTTTCTTCCTTTTGTTGGTAGCACCTTGTCCTTAATTGTACTAACCAAATCAATACCATTGATCTTTTCTTTGACTCTAAGAATATGATATTTTTCCTCCATCTTATTTGATGTTAATGATTTAGGGCCAAAGATGAAACAAGCTCTCTTTTTCTTTTTACTATGTGATATACCTGAATGTGAGATGTTGGACTGAGTTACAGAATGCTTCTTACTTTCTTAGTCCAAACTGCAACTAAATGCATATTAGTTTTTGTCCAAAGCTGATTAGCTTTCTTTCTTTGTGGGTTGTGCAACTTTTGTTATATGAGCCTGCATAAATACCACTTGGGTTTTCAAATCCAATCACTTATTATTTGTCATCATCAAACTAATTATCATTGTTTTTCAAACTCAATATAAAAGAATGAATGTGGTAAATTCTCCAGAGTAGTTGCATCAGTGATAATGTTAGCAGTAACATCAAAGAGAGGGGTAATTTTATTCCTGTGCCTTCTAGCCATGGTAAACCCGTAGAAATATTTTGTATTGTTGTTTCCAAATTTAATCCATTTGTATATGAATTTTTGGTACCATAATACTTCTTCATTGGCCAACACCTCTTCATACTCTTTTGAAAGTTGAGTTTGTAGATTTTCCAAAAAGGTGTTACGAGCGTAGCTCAAACTATTAACAATACATTGAAGCCTTTTGAGAAGTATTCTCTTCTTTCTGAAGATATTTCCAAAAAGAAATAGAGTTCCAATCTCTTAAGAAATTTTTAAACCTGTTAGTACCTTTAGAAGAAGAAGCTTGCATATTCCAAGAATCATTGACGGCATTGTTAAAATTCGGTGAGAGAGCCAAGCTACCAAGAAATGAAAGGCCTCCTTCTATTTTGCATCGCATTAGTAGCATGTTGGAGACAAATGGTAGAGTGATCAGATTTCAGCATAGGAAGGTGATTAATCCGGGCTTCTGAAAATTGAATTTGCCAATCAATATTGCTAAGACCGCGATCAAGTCTCTCAATTGAATTCCCCCGTTTCCATGTAAATGATCAACCCAAAAATCACAAATTGATAATTCCACAATCTGAGACACAAGCTTGAAATTTTGTATACGCTTTTGACTGATTTATGGTAGAGTCACATCTTCCTTTATAGTTTTGTAGAATAGCATTGAAGTCATCCATGACACACCATGGTTGATCCATGCTTTTTCAGCTGAACAAAGACTATCCCAAAGTAGATGACTAGCCACTCTTTGAAGACTATCATAAACTACTATTAAGCTCCATAAGACAAAATTTAGATCAGTAACATAGAGATGCACAAGTTATTTGTTATGGATAATAACATCAATTTGCCAATGAGTTGAATTTTATAGACACCAAATTTTCCCAGAATGTCTGTTAGCTTCGACAATGAAGGATTTATCAAAACCAATTTATTTGCGAATATATTCACCTTCCTGTTCACTCACATACGTTTTCAGCAAGATGATTAAGTTAACGTTATATGCTTTCTTCATATCTCTAATAAGAGAAGAAAAAAATTACCTGAATTTGAGTATCAGAGATTTTCTAGAGAATTTTGAATTGCTCTCAAAAGCTTAACCTACGTCTTTTTTCCCAAAATTAGAAGGTGAAGTGTCGGTCTGAATCTGAAAATTACATGGAATCGCATGCCTTTCACAATCATTTTTTTACATCCTCCTTATCTGAGTTTTTATTCTCACAGGCAACAAGAACAATTTCATTGGAAGATTATTTCTGATTCTTTTGTTAGGAAGCAATATACTTGTCTTTGGGTTTGTTATACTTCATAATCATCTTGAAGACTTTTCTTGTTTGTTAGAGATTGGTAAATTCTAGTTGGGCATTTCCACTCTTCGACCCAGCTTGCATGGTGTTGTCAGTTTTGTGATCTTCATGCATAACTTTTTCATTAATGGTATGCATATTTTTATCATTCAATGCATTAAATCGAGAACTATCATCCACATTGGGATCATTAGTTGACATACCATTATTTTGAAAAATATTTGATTGAGATACGTATATATTTTCTGTCCCATGAGAATTTTCTCCTTTCTTCCTTCTTTGGTACCTTCATAGCGGGATATTTTCTGATTTTCCATTTCAAAAAATGTTTTTGACTGGTTCTCATTGGTAGCAATTTATTGATTAGTCTTTGGGTTATTAGTTTGTCGTTCATGGTTTCTCTGTGGTTCATGGCGACATCCACCGTACCTCAGGGCAAGAATCCAATCTATGCCCATACCTCCCACAAGTAAAACAAGTTTGATGGATTTTTTCATACTCAATATTCAGCTCACAACCAAGAACTGAGATACGAGGAACAATTTTTTTTGCAAAAGATCAATCTTGACACAGATGCAAGCAATTTTTTCTTTAGAGTGGATAGAGGTGGTATGGTCAATTTTGAGCATATAGACCAAGGCAGATCTAACTCTCCATAGAAAATAAGAGAAGGGAATTACTTGGGGAGAAGCCCCATGGAAAGACCAAAAAGATTTCGAGAGAAATTACCTCCTTTATTAGCGGGATCCTCAGCATCAACCATCTGGGTATCAGAGACTTTCTAGAGATTTTTTAATTGCTCCTAAAAGATTGACCTATGTCTTTCTCCCCAAAAATTAGAAGGTGAAGTGTGGGTTTGAATCTAGAAATTGCATGAAACCGCATGCCTTTCAAGAAAGGCATTTTCTCTTTTTAAAACCTCATAAACTTCCCACTACTTGCGTGGAAGGTGACACATACCCTCCACAATCATCTTTTTCACATCTTCTCTATCTAAGTTTCTGTTCTTAGGGGCAGCAAGAATAATTTCTTTGGAGGATTATTTTTGGTTCTTTTATTAGGAAGCAATATGCTTGTCTTTGAGTTTGTTGTACTTCTTGTTTATAACTTGCCCAATCTTGGAGGGTTGGCTTGTTTTGCTGCTTTGTTGACTTTTGGCAGCTCCTTGCTTGAGGATTTTTTCTTATTTGTTGAGGACTGGTAGATTCTGGTTGGATCTTTCCATTCTTCAGCCCATCTTGCATGGTATTGTCAATTTTGTGAGCTTCATGCACAACTTTTTCATTAATGGTATGCATATCTTTCATCATTCAATGCATTAAATCGAGAACCTTCATCCACATTGAGATCACTAGTTGACATACCATTATTTTGGAAAATTCGATTGAGATATGTATTTATTTCCTGTCCCACGAGAATTTTCTCTTTTCTTCATTCTTTGGCATCTTTTCACCATTTTCCATGACACAAAATTAGGACAGGGGAGCTTGATCATAGCGAGATTTTTTTGGATTTTCCGTTTCAGACAACTCTTTTGACTTGTTTTCATTGGTAGCAGTTTCCTAATTAGTCTCCGAGTTATTATCTTCACCGTTCATGGCTTCTCCATGGTTCATGGCGACATCTACCGTACCTTAGGGCAAGAATCCAATCTATGCCCATGCCTCCCGCAAGTAAAACAAGTTTGATAGAGCCTTTGATACTCGATATCAGCTCACAACCAAGAAATGAGATATGAGGAACAAGTTTTTTTGCCAAGATCAATCTCGATCCAGATGCAAGCAAATTTTTCTCTAGAGTGGATAGAGGTGGTACGAATTGTTGTCAAATTTGCGAGTTAACTCGTAAACTCGTATAAGTTTACGTTTTTAGGTAGTGGAATCGAGTAGACTCGGCCTTAAACTTGTTTCTGAGTAAACTCGGGTAGACTCGATTGGACTCAGTCAAACTCGCGATCTAGCTCTGAGTTAACGAGTTTAAATGTTGGCCTATTTTTAATAAGAACCAAAATTCTTTTAATCCACCTTCTCGTACCTCTATTCTATCTGTTTCCTTCATCGTTCTCTGCCACCTACTACATTCTCCCCATTGTTGTTGCCTAGGAATCCTCGTTGTCACTGCACCCTCGCTTCGCTACTGCCTGCTACACCCTAACCGTTGAGTATGCCTATGCTTTGCCCACTTCACTACTCATCCTCTATTTTACATATGTCTTTGACCTTTTTTTGATCCTCTGCTTCTTAATATAGGTATTTTTTGTTTTTTAATTTTTATTATTTTTAATTTTATCCTATTGCTTATAATTTATGTTAGATGGTCACATGGTTCATCTATTCATGGCTGTTAATAACTAATTAATTTGATTAGACTTAATTATTAAATTGCAAACAGGTTGTTGAACTTGAATTGAGTGTTTAATTGCCAAATGTTTATTATTTTGGTTGTTTAGAGTTTAAGATTTATAAAATTTATTGCTTTTATTATTGCAGATTTTGTAAACTACAGTGTTAGTATAAATTATAATGTATCCTACCATTTTAGTTTATTATAAGCTTTAAAGTTGATATTGTTAATTCTAAATGGCTACATTATTTAAGTATATATATATATTAAAAAAAAGTCATAAGAGATAAACTCGTATGAGTTTACGAGTTAACTCGCGAGTCAAGTATACGTCAACTCCACGAATTTACTTAAACTCGTGAGTTTGACGACCTTGGTGGTACGTTCAATTTTGAGCATATAGACTAAGGCAGATCTAACTCTCCATAGAAAATGTTGGTTCTAGAGCTCAATGAGAAAGTTTGAAATACGACTCCATGCTACGATCTTCTTAAGCTCATTAGCAGAAGAGAGGAAAAAAGATTTCTAACATTGAATTACAAAATGGTGTTTAACAATCATCTACGATCTTTCCATAAAAGTATAGAAGTAATCTTTTTTATCTGTAAAGTGAACCAAAAAATAGTTATTGTTTATACCCTGGCGCAAAACATAAAAGTTAGGCCCACTCAAAAGGGTGATCTCTACCGCATACCCGACCTCTTTAAAGAGATCAGACACTATGAAAGGGGCCCGCTTATACTTATACAGATAAGTAATTGTCTCTCCAAATCTCTTCAACTATCTCTATCTTCCCTGAAAGATAGATACCAAGAAACTCCCAAGATTAAGGGAACAGTTACCCATCAATAAAGGTGGAACTATTTTAACAAAGGTGGTCAGACAACTCGACACCCCTCAGGCATATACATGTTCTAATCTACTAAAACCTGTCTAAAGCCCTTACTGACTTAAGTATCAGAGTTTCTTGTAGATACCACCCCACCTCCTCACGAAAAATTCAGATAGCAACACCTCGACATTGAAACAAGTCGGACTTTGCCTCAATAGGAGTTGGACTTCACGTTCAGGATAAAATCAACGTTTTACATAATTTTCGAAACAGTTATTATTCATATCAATAACATTATTGATACTTTTCTTGATTTAATTTCCATTAAAATATTGTTCTATAAACGCTAGTTTTATGGGTTCGCCTAAGATTTTGGCCATGTGAACAGATTGCGATGGTACAACACTTTTAAGTTTTTTTGAAAAAAAAAAAAAAACCTTTTAACTGTATTAAAAAAATGCCTAGATGATTTATTTTCAGTTAAGGCAAAATATTCTCTTCCATTAAAGATAATATATTATAGTCTCTGATATATGTCTATTAAAGTATTAACTGAAGGGTCTTTTTTTTCCTTGATGAATAATAAAATGTTTTATTCTTAGATAAATTTAATGAAAAAAAAAGTACTTTGTTGCTAATATTCATGGATACATATTAACATACATTGTGTCCCAGATTTTTTTTTATTTTTTTAATTAAAAGCAAAGGAAGAAGCTAAAAGAGTAAAAGTTGTGGCCCCTTATTGATTATTAGAATTAATAATCATTATTCTATTTTCAATGAAAAATAAGAAGTTTTCAATTTTCCATGAATGACGTGTATCATTATATATATATATATATGCGCATTAAACTTCATGCTATATATACATGCAAGTTGTCCATGCATGCAAATATGTATTTATGTATATGACTATATATCATGACATGAACATGTCCAACAATAGTAATAATGTGTGTTATGTATTGGCATGTGATATGCTTTGATATTTGTATAATAAATAAGAGATGAATATAAAAAAAATAAACAAATATCAGACTTCAATTCATCATGATTTTATTAATTAAAAATAAAACACCTTAGTGTAGAACAATCCCAACACATTCTAATAAGTTTCCTAGCCCTGAAGAAAGGGCAAGATAATAGGAAACAAATAAATAAAACATGATTAAATCTATAAACAGATAACTACCTAATTATAGTCATCTCTTTAAATTGAATTTAAAAATGTGTTGTGTTCCATAAAGATATTTGACTAAAATTTAGATATAGATAATTAATTTATCAATTTATAATATCTACTTTTTTTTTTTGCCAAAGATAGGAGATTCGAACTCGCAACCTTTTAATTGAGTATGAAGAGACTATGCCATTTGACCTATAATTCATTGACAATTTATAATATCTACTTAAATATCAACGTAGTCTTTATTGTATTTAAATAAATAAATAACTTTTTAAAAAAAAAAAACGAAAGTCAAATGACACAGAAAAAAATAAGAAAGAAGACAAAAACAACAAAAAAAAAACAATCAGATGCTCTTAACACTTAGTTAGGACATTCATACTAGGGGTGTTCGCAGTGCGGTTTGGTTCGAATTTTTAGAGAAAAGTCATCCGATCCAATCGATTAATTAAACAGCGGTTCGGTTTGGTTCGGTTTTTTATTGAAACCATTCGAACCAATCCAAACCAATTGAAATCGGTTTGATTTGGTTCGATTTGTTCGGTTTTACAATCAATTCAAACAATAACCACATACTATTTCACAAAGTGATAACATTGAAATTATAGAATACAAGTACACCATAACTAACAAAAGTCTTGATTCAATGAAATTCAACGACAAAAAAAATTAAAATACGACAATTAAAGAAGTTTAAAGGTTCAATAGTCAACACAACAAAAATAAAAACAAATTTTCAGCAACAGATAGTCACGTCTTGGTGTCCTCTCCAACAAAACAATGAAACTTCTTTAAGAAAACCTACCTGAAATAAAAAGACGGTTACATAATAAAAACAATAATAATTGAAAAAAGCACTTGATCATGTCACAGGTGAATCTTCACCATCATCTCTTAGGACCCATTTTAGGGACTACCTTATCAAACAATGTTAAAATTCTACCACTAACATGTTCAATACTCCAATCAGAAAGGATCTACACACATAGACCACTACAACCTTTATTTAAAGTGCACTTGATTTTATGATTAATTTGAACAATTATTTTGAAAACAAGATTATAACATTAACCATTTTACTTGTCAACCTAAAATTTACTTAACAGACCTACGATCAAGATCTATGGAAAGCACATTCGAAACTATGCTGTTAGATTGAGATGAGTTTAAGTAAATAGTTACCATGAATCATGAATGGCAAGATCTATGGAAAGCACATTCGATGCAAGACCACCATGAATAGTTCCAAGCTCAGATGCCAAAGGGTTTGTTGCTCCAATCTACTTTCGGCCAGTTGCAACAACACCTTTACCCTCCCAGACCGTGGCAACAATAGAACCAGAGATAATGTATTAGACCAATCCATTAAAGAAAGGCTTTGTAATTACTAGAAATTTGTGGAGTTTCTAAGCTAAATTGTTAGCACGTATGTTAAGTAGTAACAAAAACAAAAGAAGTTACTTTTCAAGTAAAATTTGTTCTTCTCAAATTTGCTAATAATCTCCCCAACCTGAAACAGAAAGCAGTTTTTTTTTCAAATATTATAAGGGGGAAAAAGAACAACATTGACCTATTTTACAAAATAGCTACCATCATCAACCTAATTACTAACAATTTCAAACAATCAGTAATGAACAAATAATTAAAAAATCAGTAATGAACAATAAACAACAACCAGCAATCAATAATGAACAATGAATAACAATCAACCATGAACAATGAACAGCAATAGTAATTACTAGCAATTTCAAAAAATAACAACAATCAGCAATGAACAACAATCAACAATCAAACAACAAATATATAGAACAATGAAACTGAAATTATTGATTTATTGATTAACAAGTTAACAACAACCAGCAGCAATCCATCAATGATTATTGATTTATTGAACAGAAATTAGTCAAATTACTTAAATACATACCTGACTCGGAGGCTCGGGCTCCATATCTCAGTTAAATTGGCGGCTGGGTGGCTCGGTGGTCGGTCCTGTACTGTCCTGTGTTGTGGGTTAAGTTAAAACGCCGCTAGCTGGTGCTGTGATAGGTGGCTCGGTGGGAAGAAGGCTTCGGCGGTCGGCGACTCGGCGCTGCTGGGAAGAACGTTGCTGGGTCGGTGCTCTTAACACTTAGTTATGACATCCATATTCCATACCATTAAAATTTAGGTCCATCTAATGAGATATTTATTTATTTATATATCTAATAAGAGAAAGAAATTATTTAAGTAGAAGTCTCATAAAAGAATTAAAAAAATTTCAAGAGGAATTACTTCTTCTATTTATGGAATCCTCAACAATAACAATTTGAATATTAGAAATTTTTTAAAATTTTTTTAATTATTCTCATAAAATTAACTTACGTCTTTTTCCCCTAAATTAGAAGACGAAGTGTTAGTCTAAATCTAAAAATTTTATGGAACTGCATGTCTTTTAAAAAAGGCATTTGCTCATTTCGAAACCTCGTAAGCTTTCCACTACTTTTGTCGAAAATGATGCATACCCTCCATAATAATCTTTTCCATCTCCTTTCTATCTGAGTTTCTGTTCTTAAGGGCAGTAAGAACAATTTCTTTAGAAAATTATTTTTTATTCTTTTGTTGGGAAGCAATATGTCTGTCTTTGAATTTGTTATACTTTTAATTTCTGACTAGCCCAATTTTAGAGATTAGCTTTTTTTACTGCTTTGTTGATTTTTGGCAGCTCTTTGCTTGAGGACTTTTTTTCTTGTTTGTTGGAAATTTGTAGATTCTGGTGGGCTTTTTCACTTTTCGGTCCAACTTACATAGTGTTGTCAATTTTGTGAGATTTATGCACAACTTCTTCATTAACAGTATGCGTATCTTTATCATTCAATGCTTTAAATTGAGAACCTCCATCCACATTGGGATCATTAATTGACATACCATTATTTTGAAAAAAAGATTCGATTGAGATACATATTTATTTCCTGTTCCATGAGAATTTTCTCTTTTCTTCCTTTTTTGGTATCTTTTCACCGTCATCCATGACACAAAATCCAGGAAGGGGGAGGGGAGCTTGAACATTGCGATATTTTTTCGGATTTTCCGTTTCAGAAAACTTTTTTAATTGGTTCTCATTGGTAGCGGTTTCTCGATTAGTCTCCAGGTTGTTAGCTTTGTCCTTCATGGCTTCTCCCTGGTTCATGACGCATCTATCGCACCCTCGAGACAAGAATCCAATCTATTCAATACCTTCTGCAAGTAAAACAAGTTTAATAGAGCCTTTCATACTCGATATTCAGCTCACAACCAAGAACTGAGATACGAGTAAATTTTTTTTATCGAGATCAATCTCGACACAGATGCAGAAAATTTTTTCTCAGAAGTGGATAGAGGTGGTACAATCAATTTTAAGCATATAGACTAAGGCAGATCTAACTCTCCATAAAAAAAACATTAGTTGTAGAGCTCAATGGGGAGGTTCGGAATACGAATTCATGTCGCAATCTTCTTGACCTCATTAGCAGAATAGAGGAAGAAAGGTCTTTAACGTTGAACTATAAGATAGTGTTCAACAATCATACAAAAAAAATTGTTGTTGCTCGACATAAGCATATGAACAAATTACCTATCATCTCCTAAGACGTTAACCTTTCAAATTCCAAAATCCCATAAGACCCTGATACCACCAAAATGACCAACAACGTCTTTCACAAAATTGTCATCTATATCCAATCTATCTCTGACTTCTTTTTTCCTAGCACCGCTAATATAGGTTTCAACAAGAAGGATAAAAAATGTTATCAAACTCTTGCTTCAAATCTTTAATAATATAGGAAAAATGTTATTACCAATTTCTTGACAATTCCAACTAACAATATTCATGAGTAAACTAAAAAGAGAGGTTAAGTTATGAAAAATTTGAGATTCAGAAAGGTTAGGTTATGAGTAAACTACCAGTTTCTCACATTATGTACTTTCTACATATATCTAATAAGAGAAGGGAATTACCTGGGTGGAAGCTCCATGGAAAGAATCAAAAAGGTTTCGAGAGGAATTATCTCCTCTATTGGCGGGATCCTCAGCATCAACCATTTGAGTATCAGAAGTTTTCTAGAGATTTTTGAATTGCTATCAGAAGCTT
Organism: Arachis ipaensis; assembly: GCF_000816755.2. Classification (NCBI taxonomy): domain Eukaryota; kingdom Viridiplantae; phylum Streptophyta; class Magnoliopsida; order Fabales; family Fabaceae; genus Arachis; species Arachis ipaensis. The sequence continues at coordinate 2,312,057 of NC_029786.2, read as the reverse complement.
GACCTACATATTTCTCCGCAAAATTAGAAGGTAAAGTGTTGGTCAGAATATGAAAATTGTATAGAACCGCATGCCTTTCAAGAAAGGGGTTTTCTCTTTTTGAAACCTCATAAGCTTTTCACTGCTCGTGTCGAAATTGACGCATACCTTCCATAATCATCTTTTTCACAATCTCTCTATCTGAGTTTCTGTTCTTAGGGGCAACAAGAACAATTTCTTTGGAAGATTCTTTCTAATTCTTTTATTGGGAAGCAACATACTTGACTTTGGGTTCATTATATATACTTATTGTTTCTGGCTGGTCCAATTTTGCAGGGTTGGCTTTTTTTGCTACTTTGTTGATTTTTGGCAACTTATTGCTTGACAATTTTTGTTTGTTTGTTGGGGATTGATAGATTATGGTTGGGCCTTTCCATCTTTGGCCCAACTTGCATGGTGTTGTCAATTTCGTAAGCTTCATGCGCAACGTTTTTGTTAATAGTATGTATATCTTCATTATTCAATATATTAAATCGAGAACCTCCATCCACATCTGGATCATTAGTTGACATACCATTATTTTGAGAAAGATTCGATTGAGATACGTATTTATTTTTTATTTCACCATCATCCATGACACAAAATTAGGGGAGAGCCTGATCATAACGAGATTTTTTCAGATTTTTCGTTTCAGAAAACTTTTTCGATTGGTTCTCATTGGTAGCGATTTTTTGATTAGTCTCCAGGTTGTTAGCTTTGTTGTTCATGGCTTCTCCATGGTTAATGGCGACATCCACCGCACCCTTGAGGCAAGAATTTAATCTATTCTCATACCTCTCGCAAGTAAAACAAGTTTGATGGACCCTTTCATACTCGATATTCAGCTCATAACCAAGAACTGAGATATGAGGAACAAGGTTTTTGCCAAGATCAATCTCGACACAAATGCAGAAATTTTTTTTTTAGAATGGATAGCGGTGGTACGGTCAATTTTGAGCATATAGACTAAGGCATATCTAACTCTCCATAAAAAGACGTTGGTTATAGAGCTCAATTGGGAGGTTCGGGATACGAATTCGTACCGTAAACTTCTTGACCTCATTAGCAGAATAAAGGAAGAAAGTTCTCTAATGTTGAACTATAAGATAGTGTTCAACAATCATCCAAGAAAAATTATTGTTGCTCAACACAAGCATATGAACAAATTACCTATCATCTCCTAGGACGTCAACCTTTTAAATTCCGAAATTCCACAAGACCTTGATACCACCAGAATGACCAATACCTTCTTCTACAAAACTGCCATCTATCCCTAATTTATTCCAGACTTCCTTTTTCCTAGACCACTAATATGGGTTTCTACAAGAAGGATAAATTGTTACCAAACTCTTGCCTCAAATCATTAATAATAGAGAAAAAAAAATCTTACTACCACTTCTTCTACAATTCTAACTAACAATATTCATGAGTAAACTAAAAGGAGAGGTTAAGTTACAAAAAACCTGAGATTTCGAGTTGGGCATTTGCCCTCTATTTCGGACCTAACTGGTCACCAAACAGAACCCTGCTATCACTTTCATAAGCTATCGCATTGGTCATAATCACATCTGGGGGCCTCCCCAGAATTGCATTCGACACTGGCTCCCTCCCTGTTCCACCATGCGATGTCGACGGTATGAAAGTTGGATTGAAGAAATCATTTCTTACTACATGATTTTTCAAGAACCGACTTGAGTCTTTTTTTTTTTACTAAGAATGCATCTCCTTGTTCCTTCTATAATTTTCTCATGTCGAGCATAACTATCTCCATGGCTTCCACCTCAAAATTTCTACATTTTGCTTTTAAGGGGATAGAGAGGGTACGAGAGTCACAATGGATCTTGCCACTTATTTTCCATTACTCTTTACCTTAGGTACAATAGGTTTCTAAATTTTTGTTGATCCACCTTTGGCATTTGGGCCTATTTTAGGAATATGATTATTTTGAAGGCTCTAGATTTCGTGATCTTTATTTGATTGATTGCAACTTTTTCAGACTCGGTTTGGACTGGAACTATTGTAAGCCCATCTTCTTTAGGCCAATTCTTGGCCAACTGATCCCGAATCTCCTCTATGTACATAACTTTCATATCTTATGAATCTTTCTCACGCAAAATATTGTAACGTGAACCCCATCCACATATTAATCACCAAGATTTTTCTCCCTTTTCTTATTTGGAATCAGATATTTGCCTTAATATGAATTTTTTTTAATAAATAGGTGAATATCTTTCTTTCTTCTAATAAGTTTTTTAACCAAAATTCAAGACCCAAAATTTGGAGGAGCATTACCATTGTGCGTAGCCGTGATAGATTTTTTGTTAATCTACCTTTAGTATCTGGACCTTTCTTAGGAGCCTGGTTATTTTTGGGATCTTGACTTCATGCTTTTTTTATTGATTGCAATTTTTTCAGTCTCGGTTTGGGTGAGACTATTGTAAGCCTATCTCTTTTAGGCCTATTCTTCGCCAACTAATCTCGAATCTCCTCCATGCACGTAAATTCCATATCTTACAAATCTTCTTTATGCAAAATATTGTAACGTGAACTCCATCCATATATTGATCACTAAAATTTTTCTCTCTTTCCATATTTGTATTAGATTTTTGGCTTCATTAGAGTTCTTTTTAATAGGTAGGTGAATATCTTTCGTTTTTATAATAGATTTTTTAATCAAAATCCAAGGCTAAAAATTTGGAAGAGCATTATCGTTTCGCGTATTCGTCATAGATTTTTTGTTGATACTGTTTTGGCATTTAAACCTTTCTTAGGAACGTGATTATTTTGGGGGGCTCTAGGCTTCATGATCTTTTTTTGATTGGTTGCGACTTTTTAGACTCGGTTTGGGTTGGGACTATTGTATGTCTATCTCTTTTAGGCCTATTCTTCGCCAATTGATCTCGAATATCCTCCATGCACATAACTTTCGTATCTTATGAATCTTATGCAAAATATTGTAACGTGAACTCCATCCACATATTGATCACCAAGATTTCTCTCTCTTTTCTTATTTGTAATCGAATCATTGCCTTAATTGGAGTTCTTTTTAAAAGGTAGGTGAATATCTTTTTTTCTTCTAATAGGTTTTTTAACCAAAATCCAAAGCCCGAAATTTGGAAGAGCATTATTATTGCGCATATATGTGATAGATTTTTTTGTTGATACTCATTTAGCATTTGGGACTTTCTTAGGAGCCTGATTATTTTTGGGGCTTTGGGCTTCATGATATTTCTTTGATTGGTTGCAACTTTTTCAGACTCGATTTGGGTTGGGATTATTGTAAGCCCATCCCCTTCAGGTCTATTTTTTGCAAACTGATTCCGAATCTCCTCCGTGCATATAATTTTTATATGTTACGAATCTTCCTCTTGCAAAATATTGTAACATGAACTCCATCCACATATTGATCACTAAGATTTTTCTCCCTTTTTTTTATTTGTAATCGGATCCTTGCCTTACTTGAAGTTCTTTTTAATAGGTAGGTGAATATATTTCTTTCTTCTAATAGTTTTTTAACCAAAATCCAAGACTCGAAATTTGGAGGAGCATTATCATTGCGTGTATCTGTGATAGATTTTTTGTTGATACTATTTTGTCGTTTGGGCCTTTCTTAGGAGCTTGATTATTTTTGGGGCTCTGGACTTCATGATTTTTTTATTTGTTGCAACTTTTTCAGACTTGGTTTGGACTAGGACTATTGTAAGCCAATCTTCTTTAAGCTTATTCTTCGCCAACTGATCTTGAATTCCCTCCATGCACATAACTTCCATACCTTACGAATCTTCATATGCAAAACATTGTAACATGAACTCCATCCACATATTGATAACCAAGATTTCTCTCCCTTTTCTTATTTGTAATCAGATCCTTGCCTTAATTGGAATTCTTTTTAATAGGTACGTGAATATCTTTCTTTCTTCTAATAGGTTTTAAGGCCCAAAATTTGAAAGAGTATTATCATTGTGCGTATCTGTCATAGATTTTTTGTTGATACTCCTTTTGTATTTGGGCCTTTTCTTAGGAGTCCGATTATTTTTTGGACTCTGGGGTTTTTGTTGCAACTTTTTCAGACTTGATTTAGGCTGGGACTATTCTAAGTCCATCTCCTTCAGGCCTATTTTTCGTCAACTGATCTCGAATCTCCTCCATGTATGTAACTTTTGTATCTTACAAATCTTCTTCTTGCAAAATATTGTAATGTGAACTCCATTCACATATTGATCACCAAGACTCCCTTTTCTTATTTGTAGTCAAATTCTTGCCTTAATTGGAGTTCTTTTTAATTGGTAGGTGAATATCTTTCTTTCTTTTAATAGGTTTTTTAACCGAAGTCCAAGATCTAAAATTTGGAGGAGCATTATCAGTGCACGTATTTATGATAGATTTTTTGTTGATACTCTTTTGTTATTTGGGCCTTTTTTAAGAGCCTGATTATTTTTGGAGTTCTGGGCTGCATAATCTTTTTTTGATTGGTTGCAACTTTTTTAGACTCAATTTGGATTGGGACTATTGTAAGTCCATCTCCTTCAGACCTATTTTTCGCCAACTGATCTTAGATCTCCTCCAGGAATGTAACTTTTGTATCTTACGAATTTTTTCTTGCAAAACATTGTAACGTGAACCCCATCCAGGTATTGGTCACCAAGATTTTTCTCCTTTTTCTTATTTGGAATCAGATCCTTGCGTTAATTGGATTTATTTTTTATAGGTAGGTCAATATATTTCTTTTTTCTAATAGGATTTTAAACCAAAATCCAAGGCCCGAAATTTGGAGGAGCATTATCGTTGCACGTATCCGTGACAGATTTGATTCATGATTCTTTCTATTCTGGTCACCTTCCTTCATCGTCCATTGGCCTTCTCGAAATTGCTATCTTTGCAGGCACCTGGACTCTGCATTCTCTAGGATTAATCATCTTTATTCTCATAACAAGATTCTGCTTTGTGTCCATATTTTTCACACGAGAAACAGATCTAATTGAGACCCCATACACAATGTTCTACTCACTCCCCATAACCGAGATACGTGGCTCCAGGTTTGCTGCAAAATTGATCTCCACACAAATCTGTGCAAATATTCCTTTTGAATGAATGGATGTAGTGCAATCAAACTTAAGCATATGGCCAATAGCTGACCCAACCCTTCACAAAAAGCGTTGATGGTATAGTTTGATAGGAAGATTAGGTATGTGCACCCATGTCGCAATCTTACGCCCCATATTCTTAGAGGTAAGGAAGAACAACCTCCACCTTTGGACTATGATATAATGCACATACACCATCTAAGTCCCTTCTATGAGTGCGTATGAGTAACCTTTCGCATATGAAAAGTGAACAAGAAAATAATCGCAATCCATGTCAAAAATATTTATCGACCCTTTTCTTACCCAATTTTTCTTAAGACATTGTTCCATATAGGCCAAACTAACACATTTTCCTAGTAGTTTCACAATAAGGACGTTTTCTCCTTGGATTGCACTAATCCTCGAACTCCTCTTTTGAGACTAAAATCACGGGACAGGGGTTGAATTGTTTATTGTCAACCTTTTTGGCGTCATTCTCCTTGTACCAACGGTCCTTTGGATATGAGGTATCTTTCGCCATATCATCATCAACATTTGGCTCACCATTAAGCTTTGGGCTAGTGATAGTAAAAAGAGAGTCCTTATAGGATAACTTGGTAGCCGTAGTAAGGGAGACATTACCCTAATTTGCGGTGTCCATAACTTGGATAGGTTGATTTAAATCAACATCGTCACATGTTTTGACTTTTTTGGTACTGCGTTCAACCAAATCTTTTTTCTCGGTTGAAACCCTAGTAGAACTCATGTTTTTTAATTATCAAATGACTCACTAATAAATAACTATTTATTGGTTGTACGTAATCCACCAACAACGTTTATAAAAATTTAATCCACCAGGATTTGAGTAAAAAAAATTATCTACATACTAAAAATTAGCTATCAAATATGTGAAGAAGAACATTAGCAATAATATTTGAGCAAAAATTTCAGAAATTAAAAGGAAAAAGAAGAACCAAACATTCAGTAACCAAAGCCATCAGCGGCCGGTTACCGATCCGATCCAACCGACCGATTCCTGACCAGTTCAGCAGTTTTCAAACAGTTTTTTTATCAGCGGTTATTAACAACGAATTAGACCGTTTTTATTGTCGATTTCTGGTTGAACCGATTCAATCGGCCGGTTCGATTCGATTTTCAGAACCATAATCTATACTCTGCATCCATGGCTCCGATCTGCACATAAAGTTTAGGATTGAATATCTAGACATAAAGCTTGCTATATTACATATATGTGGGTGATCAAATGAACTGACAAATACAGAAATAAAATATATGTATTTATACGTTAAAATCAGTTATTAAAATTAGTCATTATATATTTGTGTATAAATATATGTATAATTTAACTTATTTTTAATGTATATTTTATATTTTATTATGTACTCTACGCTAGTGACTAATTTTAGTGTACACCTGACATAGTTGAAAAAATAAACACTCGTCCAACTTGAAAAATATAATTAAATTGACAATTATTCAATATTCACATACTTCAGTTGTATATTTTATATTTATGATTGACTAATTTTTGTATGCCCATAGTAATTTTATTCAATTAAATAAGTAAATAGCTAAATATGCTTTCAACGAATTACAAATAGAATATTTTGGTCTTTAATAATTTTTATTACTCGAAAAGACTTAAGAGATCTACTCAGATGAATTGATCCCTCTACCGCTTTCAGTAAAATTTATAATATGTGTTGGACAAATAAATTTTTAACAAACTTTATTATATGATGATCATTATATTTTGAAAAGTCATTATAAAACAAATTAGTCCTTTTTGTGAAAGAAATAATTCGTCTAAAAAATATGTAAAATAATAAAAATTTATTAAAAATTAAAGTATTTGGAAGCATGAATGTTAGCTTGAGTTAAGGCAAATGTTGGTAAGAATCTAATGCTTCAAAAACTTAAGTGTTCATCCAGAAGGTTCGTCCATGGAAGATGAGTTAGGACCCAAGATAATGTCGAAAGGTACAATCAATGTATAATATGTAGAAGGAAGAGTAAGAGCCGACAAGAGTGCAGGAGCCGACAAGACAAGGACACGAAGTGTTACATGGTTACAAAGGAGTATTGTAGGAGGCACAAAGAAGATGATCAATTATCAGGCACTACGTTAAAAGGTTCATAATGAATGGCCGTGCGTAACGCATATAAGGAAGTTGGGGGCATACAAAGCAATGCTAACGTTTGACATGTTAGCTAATACGGAGGAAACATACACATTCAAAATGAAAGATCTATTAAAATTGTTCTATATGGTATGGAGATGGGATAAGACTGAGAGGAGCGAGACTAGAAGAATATGGTTGGAATGTTATGGAGTACCTTTGCATGCCTGGTCAACGGAGACTTTCACAAGATTAGGAGATCAATGGAGTGAGGCGGTAACGGAAACGTGTAACTTGTTTAGTGTGGATCGCGTCCTGATAGATACATGTATGCTCGATATGATCAACGAGTAGATTCATGTCACCATTGGTGCGAACGGATTCGATGTTCTTGTGAAAGAGGTGGGTAAAGAGGTGTATTGGGAAGAATGTTTTCTAGAGGCCATGGAAGGTATGCAGTAGGTTGATATAAGGGAGGCAGCCAGTGGTGGCACTGAGTCAAGGGTGGCAAGAAGGGATCCGGCGGCGGGAATGATGGAGAAGAAACAATCGATTGATGAACAAGACAGGGGACAAAATAGGGATTTTGCCATCTGAATTAAATGAGTGGAATATTCAATTTTCAAATCATCATTATGAGAGCCGTTATTATGCGCAAACAAAGGGGAAGGAAATCTCGATGGGTCCAGCTGTAAATAATCAGGAGATTGATTCGGATTACACGCTATCATGCAATTATGAAGTAATTCAACATGAGGATTCAACCGTTTTTGGAATGGAGAGAATTGGGCTTATTGCAAGCAGGCCCAATGTCTTAAAAATCAAGGAAGGAAAGGGCAAAATAAAGAGGGACCAATTGAGGGAGGAAGGTTTTGGGCTGTCCAAAGGGGTAGCTTTGGAGCAACTGACAACCCGACACTGTTGAATGAAGAAACGCGGGTTGAGGAGCCCCTAGCTCGGTTGGAGAAAGAAGTAGCGAACGTAGCTTGTCTACTTGCTAGGTTGCGATGGCTGTGGAGGAGAGAGGACGAGGCATCTTCGCGAGAGACTACGACCACGCAAGGACGCCGCTGTGCAGCTCAAGGAGTCGGGGGAGGAGCGGCAAACGGCAGGCAGAAGGCCGGCGATGATGTTCGGGATATGTACCTAGCAGATTGGAGCTTTGGACGTGACAATGGTGAGGATAAATAGGTTCCGGCGAAGGCTACAACACAACAGCAGATCCACGATATTCAACGTTTGAGAAAGAATATGATGAGGAATGAGAGGGATGGAAGAGGACTGATTGAAGAGTATCTTGAGGGATCGGAACCAGGGGCGCAGCGGGTAGGCCAGTGGCGACAGGGGTGGAAGAAGCATATGGGACTGGGGAAGGAATAGGAAATGAAAACCAAGCAGTAGATGAGACTGATACAGGGTTGAATATGAACGAAGATTCGGCGCTACACCGAGGCAACCAAATTTGGAGTCGGGAAGAAGAAATGGCGGAGAATAAAGAGGTTTGGAATTGGCGGTTGAATTAGGTGCAATTCCGTGCAGTGATGAAGAGGACTTTATGGCAATTCTCCAAGAGCAAAATTAAGAATTAGCCAGGAAACGGAGACAATCGAAGCAAAAGGAGAAAATCAGAAGAAGTCGGCCAAAAATTCGTATGCATGTGTGTAATAAATTTTATAAATGATTTTAACCTCTTGGAATGTTAGAGGTTTGGGAGGAGTCGCAAAATTGAATACGATAAAAAGCTTCAAAAATAATTTTAGAGTAGATATGTTGGGTTTGATAGAAACAAAAAAAAGAGAAGGTGAATAAATTTGATGTAGCAAGTATTTGGGGTCATGGTAGAGCTAGCTGGGAGTGCGTTAATTCGATTGGAGCATCGGGAGGTTTATTGTTAATATAGGATGAATCTGTTTTTAAATTAATAAATTGCTATAAAGGAGATAGGTGGTTATGTGTAGAAGGAGTGATGACCAAAGATAATTTTCACTGTGCTGTTTGTCTGGTATGTGGACTGCATGTGAGAGATGAAAAACTCTTACTATGGGAGGAATTAAGTTATGTTACAAGGCTGTGCCAAATTTCATTTTGTTACCTGGGAGATTTCAATGAAATTGTGCATATAGAAGAGAGGAAAGGGGCGACGAGTTTATCAGCAACTGCTGAAGAATTCAGAGCATGGGTAAATGATATGGAGTTGGTGGACTTGACGCTTAACGATCGCAAGTATACCTGGTTTACAGGTCAGTCTTGTAGGCATATTGATAGAGGCCTAGTGAGTTTGGAATGGCTGGTTGTGTACCCGGATACTCGACTTAGAGGAGGACCGAGAGGATTATCAAATCATTGCCCCTTGATAGTGGAAGATAGAAGAAGGGTTCAGTATACAAGACCGTTTCGTAGCCTAGATTCGTGGTTCACACATGAAGGCTTCCTAAGGATGGTGAAGGAAGAATGGAGGGGATTGGGAGATGCACAATTTCTGGATAAGCTGAAGGCGTTATCGAAACTGCTGAGTAGATGGCATAAGCAGCACTTTGGGAATATACCTGTAAAGATAAAAATGTTTGAGGATGAGATCCAGAAATTCGACGACATGGTCAGTAACGGGGCTTATGTTAGTACAGTAGAAGCAAGAAGAAAGGCGCTAGTGAGATGTTGTGAGCTATGGTATACGAGACAAGATATACACTAGAAATGAATGTCCAGGTCTCGACATGCCAAGAAGATGGACAAAAACACAAGATATTTCCACAACATTGTATCAGCAAAAAGAAGAAATAATCGGATTGAGTCTTTAGTGATCAACGGGAGGTTGGTAAGGAATCATGCAAGAATCAAGGTCGCCATTAGAGATTTCTATAGGAAACTTTTTCAACAGAAAGCTTCACCAAATATTACCTTTCGAGAAGGTCTAGTCAATCGGTTATGGATGGAGGAAGCTCAAGCGTTAGAGATGTTACCGTCGGAGGAGGAAGTGAAGGAGGCAGTTTGGGATTGCAAATCATCTAAGGCACCGGGTAGTGATGGATATAATTTAAACTTTATAAAAAACTGTTGGGAGGAGATTAGAGTGAAATTTACTAAAGTTGTGATGACTTTCTTTGAGACGGTGAGGCTACCAGCAGACTCCAATGTTACTTGGGTCGCGCTGGCACCAAAATTTATGGGTGCAAAGGAGATAAAGGTTCTTAAACCAATTAGTATGGTTGGATGCATTTATAAGGTGATATCAAAAGTGTTGACAAGGAGAATGAGAAGCGTAATGCCAGGCTTAGTAGGGGAATCACAGAGTGCTTTTGTCAAGGGTAGGAGAATACATGGTAGAGGGTTAATAGCATGTGAAACTGTACATTGGCTAAAACTGAAAAGAAGGGCGTCAGCAATCATCAAATTGGACTTCCAAAAAGCCTATGACAGAGTCAAGTGGAACTTTATTAATATTGTACTAGAAAAGATGGGATTCGGTAGAAGATGGAGGGCATGGGTTACAGAGTGTATCAGGTCAGCATCTATCTCTATAATGGTTAATGGGTCACCAACGAAACCGTTCAAGATGGAAAGGGGACTGCGGCAAGGCGATCCCTTATCACCGTTTCTGTTCGTTCTTGTTGTAGATGTGTTGAATAGAATGATTGGGGAGGCAGTCAAAAATAGGAGAATATCGCCTCTTTTAGTCGGTAGGGATAATATAGAGTTATCACACCTGCAATTTGCTGATGACACTATATTGTTCTGTCCACCAGAGGAGGAGACAGTGAGAAATTACAAGAGACTATTGCAGTGTTTTGAAGTGATGTCCAGATTGAGCATAAATTGCAGTCAAAAGTGGGTGGATTGGATATGTGGACTACTAGGGTGCTGGGCGGTAACTCTCTCGGTGAAGTATTTGAGTATTAATCTTGGAGCAAACCCAAGACTGGTAAAAACATGGAAGGCAATAATAGATAAGGTGGAGGAGAAACTTAGTTTGTGAAAAGCAAAAGTTCTTAGTAAAGCAGGGAAGCTGGTTCTCATCAAGTCAGTTATCAATAGACTACCTATTTATTATCTCAGCTTGTATAAAATGCCAGCTGCAGTGGCAAAAAAATTAATTTTGCTACAGTAGAGGTTCTTTTGGGGAAAGAATGATGGAAGACCGGGGTTGCCTCTTGTAAAGTGGGAGTTGATACAGGTACCGAAGAAACTAGGAGGGCTAGGTGTAGGAGATGCAATGGTTCGTAACACCGTCGGTGGAGATTTTCTAAGAAAGATTGTCCACTTTAGAAGAAGATTGTATGCTCGTGCACTAATCTGAACCCCAGCCAGTTATTGTCTACTCAAGCTCTACCAACAAAAGGGGGTCCGTGGAAAGATATATGCAACCTGCAAATAAAAGAGCAAATTGTTAGGCAGAAGATTATTGATGGACTTGCTATAGAAGTAGGTGATGGTAGATCAACCAGATTTTGGGACGATACATGACTACAGTCGAGAAAGTTGAAAGACTCCTTTTCAAGACTTTTCTTGGTTTCAAATAACAAATGATTCGTAATTGGGCTGTTTAATTGGTTTGTGCTAGTAGGTTGAGTTAATACAAAGGATTGATTGAGTAGATTCGGCATCATTGCTCAGAATGATAATCTCTGTGCGATGTGCAACAAGGAAGTTGAATCTGTTCAACATTTTTTTGTTACGTGCGAGTTTGTTTGGCAGGTATGGTGCGCATGGATCGCTCAAGTGGGTCGGGCCTGGTGCATCCCGGGGTCCATAAGAGAACATTTTGAGAGCTGGAGGATGATGCCTATGAGAAAAGATGAGCATAAAACATGGTTTGTGGGGTTCTTCTCAGTTATATGGAATATCTAGTTGTGTAGAAATGAATTCATTTTCCAGAATAAGACAGCGGTCGTGGTGGAATGCATTGCAAGATCGTTTTGTAGATCTAAGGAATGGTGTGAAACTAACTCATGTTGTTGATGGTTATGCCAGAGATAACATAGGAGTTGCTTCGTATCTATAGTTTGTTGTATGCTCCACCGAGTGTGTTGAGCTTGTTTGATTTTCAAAAAATGACCTTCAACAAAAAATACATGTACCTAAAATCGACAATGATGAAGTGATTGATATATGTAGGGAAGGAAATACTTAGGAGCGTAATACAATTCTTCTTATGGAAGTGATTAAAATAGTCATGTTATTTCAAGAGAATGAATGTTTCTTATAAAGGGATAGCAGTTACCAAAGTTGAATATCTGTTTATTAAAAATACAGGTCTCTCAAAGTTATAAGACTATGTGTAAGAGCTAATGATTGTTTAACATAAAAAAATTGAAGAAAATTAGTAACCTGAAAATAAGTGACTATTGATACTTCTAAAAAATAGTAGCCTTTTAAAAATAGTCGTAAGAGTAATTCTAATGGGATATTTTCTGGGAATCAGTTTCGACTTTTACAGTAATTGAATTTTTATAATATCTGTTTACTGATTTAAAATTAAATTTTGTATTGGATATAATCTTTGAAATGATACTAATATTAGTAAGGAGATACCGTATCATTTAAAAAAAACTAATAAAATGCTGCTATTTATATATTCATTAAATGAACATTAAAACTTTGTTATGTAATCTTATTAAATTGAAATGATACTAAGCATTAGAGTAATAAATTTCATATTGAGTTTNATATTTATGTGATATTGTATGAGATCCAAAATAAAATAAAATTAAAACTAAGTATTGGAGATGCTCTAAGATAACAAAATTTATTGTTGGATAAATTTTGACCTGATCGAACAATCTGGATCTAAAATTTATCCTATGCATCATTGAAAGAAAAAATCTTCAATTTATTTCATTTAAATATGTTGCATTATTTATCTTTGGTAGTAACATAATAACAACAACAACAAAGTCTTGTCTCATTAGGTGGGATCGGCTACATGGATCAAACAATGTTATTAAGCTCTATCATGTATCATGTCTACAGAGAGACCATTACATGCAAATTTTGTTTGACCACCTCATGGATGGTCTTCCTAGGTCTTCCTCTATCTTTCACCCCATGTCCTTCTTCCATCTCATCCGCACTTCTCACTGGGTGCTTTGTCGGTCTTCTTCTCACATGTCCAAACCACATAAGACGCGATTCTACCATCTTTTTCACAGTAGGTGCTACTCCAACTCTCTCTTATATCTTCGTTCCTTATTCTATCCAATCGCGTATGACCACTCATCCATCTCAACATCTTCATCTCTGCCACACTTAACTTATATTCGTGTTCCTATTTGGCCGCCTAACACTCTGTACCATAAAGCATAGCCGGTTTGATAGCAGTGCGATATAATTTACCTTTAAGTTTTAAAGGCACTTTTTTTGTCACATATAAAATTAGACGCACTCCGCCATTTTGACTAACCTACTTGGATCCTATGATTTACATCGTATTCAATCTCACCATTATCCTGTATGATACACTAAAGATACTTAAAACTTTTAACTTTTCGTAGGATATTTTCTCCAATATTTACCTCTGTATTAGGGTTTTTCCTTTGGCAGCCGAGCTTAAATTCTATATATTCCGTCTTACTACGACTTATGTGCAGACCATACACTTCTAGAGCTTCTCTCCATAAATCCAACTTCTTATTTAGGTCTTCACTTGACTCTCCCATAAGGACGATATCATTGACAAAAAGCATGTACCATGGACAGGCTCTTGGATATACTCTGTGAGTACTTTCAACATTAATGTGAAAAGATATGGATTTAAGGATGATCCCTGTGTAATCTTATAACAATAAAAAATTTCTCTGTCACACCACCTTGAGTTTTCAAACTAGTTGTAGCTCCATCATATATGTTTTTAATTGCGTGAATATATGTGATCCTTACTCTCTTCATTTTCAAAACCTTCCATAAGTCCTCTCTTGGCACCCTATCGTACGCTTTTTCCAAATCAATAAACACCATATGTAGATCCCTTTTATTACTATGATACCTCTCCATCATCCTTCTTAACAAGTATGTAGCTTCAGTGGTATATACCTGACATAAAATCAAATTGGTTCTCTGTTACTTGTGCCTCTTGTCTCAGCCTCCGTTCTATCACCCTTTCCCATAACTTCATGGTATGACTCATGAGTTTGATCCTTCTATAATTTTTGCAACTCTGTATATCCCCCTTATTCTTGTAGATCGGTACCAAGGTAATCGTTCTCCACTTATCTAGCATCTTCTTTGACGTTAAAATCTCATTAAAAAGCTTAGTTAACCAACTGATACCTTTCTCTCCAAGGCCCTTCCAAACTTCAATTGGAATATTATTGGGTTCTACTTCCATGTCATTTTTCATCCGCTTTAGAGCCTCTTTTACCTCGAGATTTCGAATCCTTCGATAGTAGCCAAAGTTTTTATCTTCCTCCATCATGCATAACTGACCAAGGCTCGTAAGAGTCTTCTGTCGTTCATTAAATAACTCGTAGAAGTAGCTCTTCTACCTTTCATTGATATTCTCATCTTGAGCCAAAATCTCTCCATCTTTATTCTTTATATACTTAACCTGATCCAAGTCTCTCGTTCTTCTTTCACGTCTCTTTGCGATTTTGTATATACTTTTTTCTCCTTCCTTCGTACCTAAGGATTGGTAGAGATCCTCATATACTCTTATTCTTACTTCACTTACAGCCACTTTGTCTCTTTCTTAGCTGCCTCATATTTTTCTTAATTATCTGCATTGTGGCACAAATACCACTCTTTAAAGCACTCCCTTTTTTCCTTTATATTTTCTTGTACACTCGCATTCTTCTACCAGGACTCCTTGTCTCTTGGTCATATTCTTCTAGATTCACCAAAACTTTTTTTTGTTGTTCTTCTAATAACTTCTACCATCTCCCTCCACATCTACTCGTCTTAAGAAACTTCCTTATTCCTCACATTTCATCCGCCACCACCTCGTCCTTGGTTTTTCGTATGATGTCTTTTTTTCAACTTTTGCTCAACGCAAAAATTCATGACGAGCATCCTATGTTGTGTTGTTAAACTATCTCCTGGAATAATTTTACAATTAATGCAAAATTTTCTGTCGACTCTCCTCAACAAGAAGAAGTCAATTTGAGAGCTTGTCATGCCACTCCTATAGGTTATAAGATGTTTATATCTCTTTTTAAAATATGTATTTGCGATGAGAAGGTCAAAGGTTGATGAAAAATCTAAAATAGTTTTACCCTCGATATTGACCACTCCAGAACCATGGCCTCCGTGTATACTTCCATACCCAGTCACTTCTCTTCCAACATGGCCATTTAAATCTCCTCCTTAGAAAATCTTATCTCCCGAATGTATGTCTTGGACCAAATTCTCTAGATCCTCCCAAAACCTTATCTTGTATTGCTCGTCCGAACCCACTTGCGGTGCATAGGTTCTAATCACATGAAAAGTACTTCCTTCCACCACAAGTTTGATAGAGATGTTCCGATCACCCACCCTCTTGGCATCCACAATGTTCTTCTTCCACTGCTTATCCACGATAATACCTACTATATTCCTATTCTTCACCTTTTTGTATACCAAAATTTGAACCCGAAGGTATCCAACTCCCTAACTTTCGCGTCGATCCATTTTGTTTCATGTATGCACATGATGTTAATCTTCCTCCTTATCATGGTATCCACCACCTCCGTGGATTTTCCTGTTAGAGTGCCTATGTTCCATGTCCCAAATCTCAACCTTCTGTCGCTTCGACCTTTACCTTTTTCTTTGTGAATTAGCTTATTTACCATTGTCCGTTCACGAAAATATGTGAATCCTTGCTCATTTAACACTATACCTGACACTACAGCGACCCTTACTCATTTGACACTGTGCACAAGTCATACAATACGTTGTTTTTAGACAATAACCTAATTTTAGCGCAATAATGTATTTGATACATGTCATGAAAATTCGACTAAATTTTTATATTGATTCACGAAGGCCTAACACAAGTATTCTTGTTTATCTAGATTTGTAACCGATTATATACCAGGTGTAGTATAAGCGGAATTCTTTGTAGTAACATAATTAAAAAAAAAAAAACTACTGATTTAAAAATTTCTAGCTTATCAAAAAGAAATTTAAAATTTCCTTTTTTAGTTGATTTTTGAAATTCAACGGCCACGTAAGCCCACATGAATGGCAGGCTAGGATGGACCCTGCCACCTTAAGCAATCACCACGTGTACAGCCACGATTAATTGAGAATAAATAAATGGCCAGCGCTATTTGCGATAAGCCAGCTCAACAACCACCACACTCCCTCCCTCACCACCGTATACGGATTTTCCCACAGTATTTATACATCGTATACATACGGAAAACCCTACATACGACACGTGTATAGTGACGTGGAGTTTCTTTCTCTCATTCTCCTTCTCCTTCTCTTTCTCCTCCTTCTTCACCACCCCCACCTTTCTCTCTCTTCAAACCTTTCTTTCCCTCGTTTTTTATAGAGAGAGAAAGTAGAGAGACACAAAATGCGTGATTTCTCATTTCAAACCTTCATTTGAGCTACGCGGATTGCTTCTTCATTTTTTTTTCTCTTTTGTTTTGTTTGGTTTTAGCTGAGAATTTTTTTTATTTTAATTTTCGGTGACGAGAAGAATTGCGCGTTTTTTTTCAGGTACGTGGAATTTCCAGCACTCTTTTTTTTTGGGTTCTAAACTGGGAAATTTTACTCCTTTAATTTTCATTCATGGATTTTAGAAGAGAAACTTGAATTCATGAAACTTTAAATTTTTATGATTAAGTGAAAATTTTTGAGAAATCTATGAAGAGGATTAGGAGAGAGTGAGATTGAGAGAGATGCAGAAGAGATTATGTGGTCCATTTTGAAACTTTTGTTTTGTTTCGTGGAAATTGAAGTCTAACATCTACAAAAAAAATTTCACTGTTTTGTAGTTCTATACTTTTAGCTAATTAAACAAGGCTAGATTTGGGATTTGCATGGATCTCTTATTGTAGGAACTAAAATATATCAATTTCTGTGCTGTCTGTGTTTTGATTCATTCAATTTTGTGTTTTTTGGATGTTTGTTTGGTAACTTTTTTTTTGTGAATTTAATTTTCCTTATATAAAATAGGTGAATAGGAGTAAGGGTAGAGAATAGAGAAGGTTGGGGGTTATTGAATCAGGATAGAACCTATAAATTATAATCTACTAACTAGGTATAAAGAAGCAAA
The DNA here is from genome assembly GCF_000816755.2 of Arachis ipaensis. Classification (NCBI taxonomy): domain Eukaryota; kingdom Viridiplantae; phylum Streptophyta; class Magnoliopsida; order Fabales; family Fabaceae; genus Arachis; species Arachis ipaensis. The sequence goes on along the minus strand of NC_029786.2, from coordinate 2,294,640 downwards.
TTCAGAAGATTCAATAGTCCTGTTACCATATTGAAGTGATAGAAAGGTTTGGTTTTGTAGGGACCTTTTGGTCATTAACTTCCTGGATTTGTCCTTTTGGGTTTGATTGTGTCCATCTTATGCCGTGTTAGTTTGAGTTCATCACTCTCTCTCTCTTCCCTTTTGGGGTAGTAAAATGACATAATTGACCCCTTTACTTTCCTTCATTTACCAGCTAGTCATGTCTTTGATTTCATTGTTTTTTGTTGTCCTTATCAAGAAAAAAATATGAATCTTTGTGTGGTGCCATGTGGTTTGTAGTTAAGAATTTCTCAACAGAACTAAATTTCTCACTGCCTTTACCCCTTTGATTTCAGTGATTGATGTTTTATTTATTGAGCTATGATTTGAATGTTGGAATTGCTCTTCCTTTCTGCAGAATTTGTTAATTTTTTGTTTTTGCCATTATAACCTATTAACTATTTGTTTTTAGATTAGAGATTATGTTTAGCTTCTATCTAGGAGACTAAGATCAAGTGTTGGTTTTGAAGTGCATAAATCTTGGCTTATGATTTTAGCTTTTCTTCATTGCAACATTTTTCTCGCTGATAGTTGCTGACATGGTTTCCTGTTAATGCAGCCAAATCACTGTTGTTGGGTTTTCTTTTGGTGCTTACCTAATGGGAAACAGTGAGGAAGGAAAATCCACCAAGATTGAAAAGTCATCTTCACCGGTAGCAACGGTAAGCTAAGAACAGTTTCTTTGTGTGTATGGAAACAATGAAGGAGAAGGTTGTGGCTAACCACTATTGTTCCAAATTTACTTACAGGATCAGACCAATCAGACCAACCAGCAAAATATTCATGTTTATCCTGATTGGAGTGCCATGCAGGTTACCTAAGTTTTCCTTCACTTCACTTCCACTAAATAAAATGTTAGCTACCTCTTGTTTAAAAGACATGTCCGCATTTTCGCTATGAAGTATTTGAAAACTGTTGTCTGCATATTTCCATTCTTAGTTATTTGAATCAATGAAAGATGTCTATTTGGTAGGAAACGTTTGGATTATCAATCATTGTTGCAGGATAGGATCATGGTGCACTATAATTATGCGTTCTCCAATCATTATTCAATTAATTTTGGCCTTTTGGTTTGCTTTATCTTTTGAAAATAACTACCTTCTAGAAATTACTTATGGTGACTTTAAAGTATATATATTCTCAGGCATATTATGGACCAAGAGTCAACATGCCCCCATACTATAACTCGGCTGTGGCTAATGGTCATGCTCCTCATCCATACATGTGGGGACCACCACAGGTATTATTGTATTGTACTTATCACCATTCTTTGTTTTTGAGTAGATGTTGTGATACGTCCTGGTGGAGATGAATAATTTACCAACTTATGTTTCTTCCAGCCTATGATGCCACCTTATGGGCCGCCTTATGCAGCAATCTATTCGCATGGAGGGGTTTATGCTCACCCTGCAGTTGCTATTGTAAGTATGAATTCTTGAAACTGTTTATAACATCATTCTTTGATATTCTTGTAATGAACCTTGGCAATTGATTTATGAACACTGAAGTGGTCAATACAAAAGTTTTCCATTCTTTATATATGCCCTGTTGGTACAAGTTTTTCCTATTAGCTTATGAGTCTCATTTGATAAAATATAGGGGCCTCATGCACATGGTCAGGGAGTTCCGACTTCGCCTGCTGTAAGTTTTGGATTTCTCCGAAATCATTTCCTACTCTCTTGATTTCCTGAACATTGTAAAAAAAAAAATTGAGTCTTGATAATGAAATAATGCAGGCTGGGACTCCTTCAAGCGTAGAAACACCAACCAAATTATCTGGAAATACTGATCAGGGTTTAATGAAAAAATTGAAAGGATTTGATGGGCTGGCAATGTCAATAGGCAATGGCAACACTGGAAGTGCAGAGCGTGGAGCGGAAAACAGGCTATCACAGAGGTATGCCACTTTTCCTTCTGTATTATATAATTGAAATGAATATTCTTCCTCTCCTTTAGTATAGAAGATTGGACCATGAGCGTGCTATTCTATTGGGATCATATATGTAACTGAATACATTTATGATGTCAACAGTGTGGACACTGAAGGTTCCAGTGATGGAAGTGATGGCAACACTGCAGGGGTAAGAATCTACTAATATTTTGATAGCCGGACCCACCTAGTGGGATAAGACTTTGTTGTTATTGTAACTTAAAATACTTATGATATTTGCCAATGCTATGCCCAGACTAATCAAACAAGGAAAAGAAGACGTGATGGAACACCAACAACTGGTATGACTTGTTCTTCACTAAATGTGACCTCTTGAATGAATTTAATACTTGTCCTGGATCATAATCATGCTTCTCTAGTCATTACTTTATGTATGAGGTCAATCAGTTCATCAAGTATGTTTCTGATTAGTTGTTGCTCCTGTTGTTTGTGTACGATATGGTGAAATTATGCAAACTTTTATATTCCTTTTGGTGTGACTAATGTTAAGGTGAGATTACCTGGTTTTCAGACTTTAGATGGTCAAGTTATTACTTCCTTGTATCCTATTCATGCAGTTACCGGTGATCAATGTCTGTTACTTAACATCCTGAATACAATACTTATATACGAGTATATGGAAATATTCATTCTAGAGTATTGTTGTCAAAATAATTCTTTGTATTGGTACTTATAAATACCTACTGCACAAGCAGACGGGGAAGGGAAAACTGAGATACAAGACAGTCCGGCCCCTAAAGAGAATGCAGCCAATAAGACGATTGCAACTGCCCCAATCAGTATTACAGGAACATTAGCTGCACCTGTTGTTTCTTCAGGTATGACCACAGCACTGGAGTTGATGAACCCTGCATCTCTACATCCTAGGACAAATTCCCCAAATGGGCCACAACCTTGTGCAGTTATGCCTTCAGAAGCTTGGATACAGGTATGACCAGATTATGAATGATCACTTCCCAGTGGTTACTATTCAGTATTCACATATGGTTCATTTGAAGTGCTTATGAAATGCATGCTAATAGTAATGATGAATCTTCATCGTGTTTGAATTCTCTTAGAACGAGCGTGAGCTGAAACGTGAGAGGAGGAAACAGTCAAACCGTGAATCTGCCAGAAGGTCCAGGCTAAGGAAGCAGGTATATATATTTACATATTGCAGTTTTGTTTCATTGACTTATTTTCTTTATGCAATGCTTGTCTATCATGAAATACTAAAAAACAATCAAAAGTTGAAACCTTGTCAGTAACGTTCATATTTTGTCTGATCAGGCTGAGGCTGAAGAATTGGCACGAAAAGTCGAAAACTTGACTGCTGAGAATGTGTCGTTGAAATCAGAGATAAATCAATTGAGTGACAGTTCTGAGAAACTGAGGGTGGAGAATACTACATTAAGGGTATTTTTCTATAATATCCTTTCTTGTATCTTTGTGCTTCATAGATATATTTTCCCAGACTAATTATTTAATTAATTGAATTCAGGAAAAACTGAAAAATGCTCAACTGGGACCAGCAGATGAGATAGTTTTGAACAACACTGACAGCAACAGGGCTACCCCTGTGAGTACAGAAAACTTACTATCAAGAGTTAACAATAATTCTAGTTCTGATGATAGAACTGCTGAGGAAACTGATTTTTGTGAGAACAAATCAAACTCTGGGGCAAAGCTGCATCAACTAATGGATACAAATCCTAGAGCTGATGCTGTCGCAGCTGGTTGAGACCAATGATTGTTCTGGCTTTAGTTTTGGCATATTACAAGCCCAAAATTACTGCTGAGTGCTAACAGTTTTCAGAAGGGGATGGATCAGCTGAATTTTAGGATATGAAAATCCATCAAGAATTTGCTTTTCAGTTTTTTTTTTTTTTTTAGGACAAAAAACTGTATTCTATTAGATGTGACAAGTAGATTATGACAACTTAAAATGTTTGTAAATTGAAGGGAACTAGAGATTTAGTTTAGACTTTTAGAAATGGTTGTTGAACCATTGCATAATTGGTTGTGGTGTTGATTGGTGTGGACCTCCTTGGTTTAAGGTATTCCTACTCTATGAACAATCTGATATTTCTAATATTTATCAAGTTTGATTGACATCTCTTAAGTTTGGTGAAGGTAGTCCTACTATTTAATCTGCACTCAATTCCCACTTTTGGGAACAAATTATTTTTGGGAATTATGTTTTAAAATTCTATATTTCTTTCCGCAAGAGCATTTGGTTATAAGTAATTTTGAACTTGAATTATTTTTTCTAAAGAAAATTGTTGAGTTCATATTTCTCTAGATTGACATTTAAGCTATTCCTGTATATGTAATCTCTTTTATTTGAAATATTGGTGATAGGTATTACATGTTTATTTTATATTTAATGATACTAGAAAATTAAAAGAGAGAAAAAGTGATTGCAAGATTTTAGAAACCGAAGTTAAATTCTTGTTCCCGATAATACTACTATCCTCAACATGAGAACAATTAAATAGAAGCTACATTATTCTCATCCAAAAACAAAAGGAAAAATAAATAGAAGCTAAATTACTGATTGGTTTTCAAAAACCATAGGGATATATCAAATCTCTTCTTAGCAACTTGTACAAACTGAGATCCGAACCATAGCTTCTCATCTCATGTTGCCTTCTCTAAGAACATCAATCATGTTGTATAATCTTTTATTATCCTTCTCTTCAATCTGCACTCATATAAAATCAACAATCAAAGATTGCAAACAGTGCACATGACAACAGAATATTAATATGAAAATACATTGCCAACATAGACATTGAATCATATATTATAATTTGACTTGTCATTAGAAGCAATATAAAATGGGTCTGTATACAAATCGACCTTTTCCAATAATGCATTACTTGATGAATCTATTTTGACACCAAAAGCTAAACAAGACAAATGATTTAGGGTGGTTTTTGGACAATCAATCTAGTAGTAAATGCATCTTTGAAGAAATGAATACTACTTTAATCACATATAGGTGTCAAATGCAATTTACATTAAGGCAAGTTTGAGTACCTTTTTAGCAAGAAATAGTACAGCATCAACGGTACCCTCAGCATATATTGATCTACCGCAAACGTTGTGTTGGAACTCGAATGTAACTCTGCAGCAAGCGATAAGTGTATTAGCCGGTAAAAAGAAGATGGTTAAAACATGTGAAAGAGAACGAGGAGAATGGTTTGTGACGTTTGTTTCTTACGTGTCGTCCGGTGATGTCAAATGATACATATGAAAAGCATGACCTAACAAGTGTTCCTCTGGGACACCAACCATTTCAAGTTGTTCCTTTGGATCCCTGATCAATTGTATCTGACAAATTCATCCGGAAAAGAGGAAAGGGTGATATTTATGCTACTTTGAAAATCAACTACATTTTGCAACCAATAACTCAATCTAAGCAAAATTAGTTTGTCAGTGAATCGGACAACCCGACAAGGCAAATCTAATGGTAACTGGCATGTGAATATGTGATCCAAAACATGAAAATCCTTGACATGCCATTGATATGAGAATTTAATAAGCTAGATTCTTACCATGTACACAGAAGGTTCAGCTAGCAAGTAGTTTGGCAATGATCAAGAGAATACTGTTCTATAAAATGAACTAACGCACCTCATCCATATCGAAATCCACGCCTAATTTGTTGAAGCAGGAAATTACAGCCTTCGCAGTTCCAGATGCATCAACTTTGCTTGCTTGATGAGACTCCATTACCTAATATCTTGGAAGAATGCATCAGATTTTAATGTTACATCAATAGAAGCTTAACTTTTCTAAAGAAAAAACAGAACAACTAAAAAGTTGATGAAACCTAGTATTATTGCTCAGTATAACTAAAATAAGCATGATAGTAGTTTCAACATAACTGCAACTTATCCGCTATTATCATTAAAGTAATAAGAAATTTAATTAACTAATTCAGTTCTGGGTCTATATATTCAATTTAGTTTCAATTAGAGCCGAATCCCAGCCCCCAAAATGTGGCAAAAAGAGCTACCTGTAAGTTATACCCAGAGAAGGCACCAGGAAATTGCTCTGCCATAATTTCCATGGCCGCAAGAAAAGCAACTACCTAATAATATAATACAAGAACAGCATAAGGATTTCAGAATACAGGAGTATAAGAGACGTGAAAAATACTGAAAATTGAAAAAGGTTATCTGGAATCATAATACCTGCTTCCCCATTTGTGGCGATATCACAGCATAAAGCCCCGAGTCTTGAACAGTCTTAAGCAAGAGGTCCCTATCTCCTCCGGTGGTACCCATCACAAAGGGAACCCCAACCTTACAGTACAACTCTGCATTGGCTGCATGACAATAAATGAGGAAAAATGTAAATAACTAAGCGAAATTTCATAAGTAGAGGCAATACTATTAAGAGTCTTCATAAAATACTTCGACTCATATATCATAAATTCAGAAATACAATTATGTTATCATCACCGCAAAACATGATATGCGTCGTGAATTTCATTTAAAATGTACACCGATCAACAAGAGAGCCAAGTACATTCCACAGATTCTTTGCTACCGAATTTCATAATATCAATTCCTATACTCAAAAATCTAAAGAGAAGCCTAAGAGAAATGTAATGCATTTCATTTCAAGATCAAATTGTGAGAAAAACACTATGTATATACAACTTTATAACATGTTTCATTTGTTAACAGCAAGATTTCAAACTGTGCATTATATCATAGAAAATAAACATGTATGCTTCAACATACATACCATTAACTGCACTTGGCACTGTGTAGTCCACAACAATCAAATTCGGATACTTATCATGGATAGATGCAAGCACAGTTTCTCTATCAGAAGGACCTTGCACAAGGAACTCCTTTTCACCAATCTGAAATGTCTGTCCAGCCTCCTCTTCACACCCAAAAGACACAGGAACAACATACACTCCAGCAGCTTCGGCTGCATTGATCACAGCTTTTCCCATTTTCCCAGTACATGCATTAACCTGAAAATTTCGAACATAACGAAAATAAGTAATCTTCTTTTTTCAAAGTTTAGCTTTACAAAATGCAATTTTTCTTTCATCTTCACTGCTAGTATTCAGACTTTTTTTGTTTCCAGCAGTATCCCTTATCCTGGCAAGCTAAGGACTAATCTTTCACGGACCAAGGCTCCATTTAAGGTCTGCTGAGTTACTATCTACACAAGGCGGGATTTGAACCATACACTTGCTTGAGCGGACAACTATTGAGCCGATCGCTCGACCAATTCAAGTTGGTTATTACTCGGACTTTATTAATAGGAATTCTACTAATTTGGTTTGATGAAAGGAACAAACTTCTCAATCACTCAACCAATACAGAGTTGGTTATAAAAATGTCATTCATGAAAGCTGCTCTAAATTAGCAAATTCCGATGGTCAAACATAAAGAGATACAAAAGAAGCTTCTTCCTTCAAAAAGCAATGGGAGTTCAAAAACAACTATATTTAACCCAAAAACAAAAAGAACAAAACTTGAGCATCGAAACATACACCCAATAGCTAGAAAAACGAAAATTTTTCATTTTCCATCAGTCTATTCACCATTATTGGGACTCCAAGGTTCTGCTGCGAAGGTGGAGACTTTTCAAGAAAAGTCTGAACAGGAGTGGTTGAAGAAGCAGCCATTGACACTATGGAGAACAAACGCGAGCTTCTTCTCTTGTGTGAAACTGGAACAACGATGCTACTCCTTGTGCTGATTCTGCTACTGGCATTGGAAGAGAGCGCGAGCTGATTGTGGAGCAATTTGGTTGGGGATTTCAGCATTGAGGTTGCCATTGATGAGGTAAGAGAGTGTGAATGAGCTCCAAGTAAGGGGCTTGAGACTTTTAAGGTTTCGGAATTTAGATTTGATAGGGTTTGCGAAACGTTTCGATATTTTTAGGGTTTTAGGAAAATGTAATGTATCTACTAAAATGTAATATCTTTTTTTTGGTGATTTACAATATCATTTTTAAAATCTTAAATATATTTAAAAATATAATTTATATGTGGGTGTTCAAATCCAAACCGATCCAAATTAAATCGCTCATCCAATCCAATCCAAACCGAAAACCGATTAAAACCGCACTAATTCGGATTTGATTGGATTCTATTTTTTGCAAACCGCTGGATTGGATCGAATTTCGGATCTACTTTTCATAACTGATTCAATCCAATCCAAACCGCATAATGTGCTATAATATTATTATTTTATTATTATATTTACAATTATATTTATAACATGTTCAATTTGTTATACATTTTTATATTATTCATGTATTATTTTTTTTTATTTATTTTAACTAATCTATAATTTTATTTCTATTGTTATGTTATCGTTAGTTTTTTAAGATATGTTAAGACTTGTTATGTTATTGTTGATTATTTAAAATTTGATGTTAAGACATGTTATATGTATTTAATTTTTTTTATTTAAAAAACCACAAATCCAAACCGATCCAAACCGCTTGTAATCGGATCGGATCGGATCGGATCGGATTTTCAAAAAAAGTTCATCCAAACCGCACCGCACATAAATTAAGCGTTCGGATCGGATGACTTTTTTCCTTAAAACCGAACCAAACCGCACCGCGAACACCCTATCATTAAGTAATCATATTATTGTTTCTTTTGTTATGTATTTTATTCTACAAGAACATTTTTTATTAATTAATTTACACATACTTTTAAAATTATTAACAATAATATTAAAACAAAACTTAAGCAATAACTATGAAAATTATAAAATTGATTATAGCTTTTTCCATTTCTCACTCATTGTGTCTAGTACTTTACATTTTGAGTAAACTACCATTTGTACCACGGAAGTTGAAAACGCTGACAAATCTACCCACAAAAGATAGAAACTACCAAATGTATCCATCAATCATGAGTTCCGTGGGACGAAACTAACCAATCCGTATTCCGGCATTGACTCCGTCAGTAACACTCCCTACGTGGCATTTCACGGCGTGACATGGCTTGGGGGGCTGCACATGTGGATTGCTGACATGTCTGACCGTTATAATTTACCCCCAATTCCCAAATTTCCCAAATTCAAACATTCTTTCATCCAAAGCACGAACCCTAGATTCACAATAATCTTCGAAATTATACCAATGTCGAGGCAAAAACTCTTTACTCCACCTTCGAATGGCAGCGGTAGTGTCTCTGGAAGCTCAATTTCAAAACGGGCGCAGGACAGGAAGTTCAATGGCAGATGTTTATGTGGGTTGGGGGTGACGCTGTTACAGTCCGGGACGGCGATGAATCCTGGGAGGTGGTTCGTCCGTTGTCCCAATTGGAAGGTAACCCGTTGTACACCCTATTATGTGGAAGTTGAATGTGCATCTGATTTTAGTTTTTTGCCATGGATAGAACTCGGACTGCAACTTCTTTGCATGGGTAGACGAAATCGAAGGGCAGTGGGAGGGTGAGGGTTTGAGGAGAGCACTGTCGGAAAGAAGGATGCAGGAAGATGTTGATGAGGCTGAGGCTCAAGTGAAGATGCTCACCAGATTAGGGAGCTTCGAAGCTGAGTTTAGCAAAATTAGGTTTTGGCTTATGATGATATCAATGGCTGTTGTTTGTAATGCTGTGTGCACTGTGTATCTGATTCTTAGGAGGGTTTGATCCTTAGTAGTTGTTAGTGTAAGATCATGACAAATCTACCCATGATCGATTCAAAAAATGTCATTTGTACACAACTGTTTTTCAATTAAAGTCAGAGGTAGCCTTATAAGTTATGTAAGATGCAAAAATTAGCTGGTACTAATTGCAATTGTTGTTTACTTTCTGGTCCAAAATAACATCAAAGACATGCATAATATCCTGATAAGTATGTAGTAACTGGCTTACACAAATGTGCAAGATACTGCTAAGAGTTATCAAAACGTAAAGAAAATACGGCATAGTCTGTGACATGTCCAACGATTGTGCGATAAACTGCCAATAGGATTACACAAAAAACATAACTTATAAAACTATTGCTTCACGGAATTGGAGTGGAGTTGCTGCTTCCGCTTGACCCCTCCTTCAAGTGTGCAGTTGTTGACCCCTTTTTGGCTGGTGGACGGAAGGCTGGCTGCGGCCACCTCCTTGAGGTTGATACTCGAACTGTGGGAGTTGGCATGAACTCCATGAACCTTGATGTAGTTCCCTGGGAGGCAGCTTGCATAGTTTGAGGTGTCACGGTGGGTGGCACATCAGAGGCTGGAGGTGGTGAACTAGTAGTAGTTGGTGTTGTTGGGCTGACAATAGGTGGAGGAGGTCGTGGTTGCTGAGTAGATGGTGGCGGTCTCCTCACATTCTTCCTCTTCTTTGGTGGCCTTTTTGCAATGGGTGGCCTAACTGGGGTGGTCTCCTGTTCAGATACAAACATATGAGTGACATAATGACATATACATTGTAACTTGTATAATGGGATAGCAAAATAAATCAATAGACATACAGGAACAATAAGAATTGATACCATTACCTTCTGCATGTCTGACATAAAGTTGATTCCATTGATTGCTGCGTCTCCTACGTCTTCTTGGAGAAGTTCGAGAAACCACTTCCAACTATCCTTGCATTTGCACTCCACCACAGCATAGGCTATAGGGTATATATGGTTGTTGGCATCGTGACCGATCGCAGTCAACAATTGCCCAGGGTAGTATCCCTTTAGAAAGGTACCATCTAACCCGATAAAAGGCCTGCAGCCATTGGTAAAGCCCTTCTTACAACCTTGCAAGCATATGTAAATCCGTTTGAATTTATACCCAGTCCCTTCGACATAATCAGTGCTAATCCTCACGGTTGAGCCAGGGTTGGTCCTTATTATTTCATTAGCATAATCCCGAAGAAGTGCATACTGAGCTATCTCCGATCCTTCTATTAGTTCTTTCGCCTTCACCATTGCACGGTATATCTTCCTCTCATTCACAATCACATCAAACTCCTTCTTGAAAAAATCCTGAGCCTGCCTTTGACTCATGTCTGGATGGTCACGGATCTTGTCCTCAAGCTCTTCTACAACCCATTTACCATCCGCAGATTTGTTCTTATTAACTCTGCTGCAGGTATGTTCGTTGACAAAGGTCTTCACCTGGAAGCTTAATGGAAATGACCATTTTGCACAATATATCTGCCATGGGTAATCCTCCTCATAACATATGGCTTTGCACCTAGTTGAATCAACTCTAGGAAAGAATATGCTGCGCCTTAGGTTGATGTTGAACTTCCTAACTGCCTTCTTGAAATGCTATAGATTCTCAAATTTCATCCCAACCTCCAGCCTTACGTCCCTCACTGGAGCATCGGGATTAGCTTGAGGAAATGCTGCTTGCTGACTGTCTTCATCATCACTTGCAACAGAATCCAGCTCTTCAGACTCGTAACAATGCATCCCTGCACTTGGCTCAGCCATATCTTCACCCTCCACAGGTATAAAGATTGAATGATGCTTGTTTGGATCCTGGTTAGGTATGAAGGTTTGTCCTGATGGAGGAGGCCTAACTGTTGATCGTCTCTTCCGCTTCTTTGGACTACCAGCACCCACATCTGGGTTTGTAGACGGTTCAGGCTGTGAACTGCTAGGTTGAGAACCTTCGCAATGTGTTTCATTCTCAGGTTGAAAGCTCTGCTCCTGAGACTCTGGTTCGTTGCAAGGTTGTGGAATATATTGTGTGAAAACCTCATTAGAATTCGCAGGCTCTTTATCAACTGTGGGTGCCACTGACTCCGCAGAAACTGGATTTGGGTGCCCTGTTTCTTCACTTCCAACTGACACATGTGGTTGTTGAGTCTTTGGAGGAGTCTTGTCCAATGGCTCATGTGGAGACAAATTGGGTTCGGTGGGTGCATCTGGGGTCTGAATGATCCTTGGTGGCTCTTCAAAGGTTACCTTTGGTGAGTGTGTGGGGAGAGTTGGTTCCTCACTGCCTACTTTTGGTTGTTGTATGTTTGTTGTGGTAGGATGAACATCTTTGTCCACCGCATCATCCTTTGTTTGGGTATCTGGTCCAGGCATTCCTCTGGTTTGATCCTTAATCTTCACCACTCTCTTGTGCTTCTTCTTTGGGGTTGGGGGTCTCCTAACACACACTTTGGTTCTGTGCTTGACTTGGATTTTCGTAACATTTAAATTCTCACGCTCCGGTTCAGGTTCATTAGTTTCTTCTGCAAACTCAGGAAGGTTAACTGGATGCTCAGTGAACACCTCAATTCTCCTCCCATTAGCAATCGCTGCTTCATACATAGCCACCACATCCATGTCACGTCTAAGCAACCTCAACCCACCATCCAACTCCATCCCAGGTTGAAGCCAGTAAAGCTCGCACACATCAGTGTACCCTATATCCTTTACTAAGTCATTCACGAAGAACCTATTTAGGGTATCGACATTCACTCGTTCAATCTCTGTTTTCTCACCCCCAACGTAAGCCAGTCTGCCATCATCACCCTTTTCAAATTTTTCTCTGTGACTAATGACTAACGTAATGTGGACAGTTGCCATCTGCAAACAGACAAACCCTAATTAACAACCAAATCATAGCAACTACAAGCACACCCTAATGAAAACTCAGTTTCCACAACCATGCATCGAAAACAAGAAAACCATGACATAGAGATCAACGGTTACTTCTTACCTATGGATGACACCACGCAATTCCACCCGCTGAAACGAGCCACACCAACAAGCACCCTCTCTTCAATACGGAGATTATCGTCGGCCTTGGAGGTTTTCTATGAGTGGTGAAGATGAACAGTTTCTTCCTAGGTCTCTACCCTTTGTTCTCTGAAACGCGCGAAGATGGAAAACCTTTGCTAACTGTTCATTTCTAATTTCCCTTTCTTTTTCAAAAAAAAAATTCATAATTCAAATATTTTTTTAACTAATTGTAATTATAACATCCACGTGTGCAGCCCCCAAGCCATGTCACGCCGTGAAATGCCACATAGGGAGTGTTACTGACGAAATCAACACCGGAATACGGATTGGTTAGTTTCGTCCCACGGAACTCATGATTGATGGATATATTTGGTAGTTTCTGTCTTTTGTGGGTAGATTTGTCAGCGTTTTTAACTTTCGTGGATACAAATGGTAGTTTACTCTTACCTTTTTTTAACAACTTGGAAACTTGTAATAAACATCTTTTTAGATTCATTTTAAAGTAAATATTATATAATTGTGACTTAGACCTTTTTATGTATAATCTTATGTAAATAGTTCTATTTTATATATTACGATAAATTGCAATTGTGATTGATATATTTCCTACATTTTGTTTTAAAAAGGTAAATATAAGTTAAACTAATTTTTTTTCATTCAAACACTTCCAAACTATCCTATAATATTATGTTATCAATAGACAAAGAGATAATTGATTAATTCCAACTTAACTTAGTCTTTTAAATTTTAAAATTTATGGTTTATAGATTATAATATCAAGTAGATAAACTTAAAAGTAGGGGTGTACATGGCTCGATCCGATCCGAAGATTCGATCCGGCCCCGAACACTTTAGAGACTAATTTAGTGTGATTTTATCGGGTCTAGGATCGGGTAAGGGTCTCAAAAATAGATCCGATCATTATTTCGGGTCGGGTCCGGGCCATAACTCGGGTCGCCCGAACTCGACCCAGTGATCCGGTCATCATACACAATTAATATTTTGTGTTATTAGTGATGAATGATGGCTATTCTTATGTGGAATTTAAATATTGTAAACCTTAATATTTTGTGTTATTAGTCATTATAAGATTATAAGTTAATGTTTTATGTTTAAAATGTATAAAACTTTAGACTAATGCATAAATTGTGTTATTTGTATTGATTTAAATATTTGGTGTTATTAGACAATATTAGTATTGATTATGGTTATGCTTTAATTTTAAAGAATGGTTGGTTCTTGTTATATTTTTTTAAGTGAATTTTACTATGTGAATTGTGAAATAATGGTTGGCGATTAGGTAATTTTTACATGCTAAAGACTCGGTTTTCATCTGATTTTCATCCGATTTTTACCCGATTTTTACCCGGCACGAAGGTGCATAGGTTTCATCGGGTCTAGAATCAGATTAGGGTCTAAAAATTAGGTCCGATCTATATTTTAGGTCGGATCTGGATTAAGCCAAACCCGATGTGACCCATCCCATGTACACCCCTACTTAAAAGTGTTATTTAAGTATTCCTTTTATTGTCAAAATCACATACATTTTTTATTCAAATTTAAAGTCAAATCCATTAAAAAAACACGGACATTTTTATTTATTTAACTTATTTTATTCCAGAGTACATTTTTTATATAAGCCAAGTAACCAACCACATTTAATTTAATTTATTGACCTTGTTCTTTTATGGAGTATTTTTGTTAAGTCTTAAAGTGTGTTGGAAACGTGCCTTGTAAACGTAAAACACTGCACTTCTGAGAATAATCCAAACATTGAAGCTTCTCTAAATCTCATTTATTCATTTTTTTTAAACCTCTGAGACAATGGACGAGGATGAGTTCTGCTTATGATCGTACAATTCGGAGAAAACTAAAAGGATGTCCCAAGCTGACGTCTCTTACAGGTATCTCTCTGTTCCTTTTTTATTTTCTTTTTTCTCTAATTCCGAGTCTTTTCTCAGATTTTAATTCTTTTATTCATATGCTATTTGGTAATTATGGGTTTAAAAATTTGTAATTTTTGTTCTGTTCTCTGTTTTGATTGATGTTGGCTATATTGTTTGTGATACCCTTTGGGTAGATTTTGTATTTGATGTCATCTTTTTATGATTTTTGTGATGTGAGGTGTTTAGAATTTAGATGTTGCCGGCACCCAATTCTTAAAGGTGTCAGCTTGTTGAGAAGCCATGTGCTGGAACATGAATCATGTGACTTGGAAAATAGAAATATAATCACTAATTGCAGATTTTGATATTCCCTTTAGTGCATGTAGATATAATTCTTTATGCCTTTTTGGATGTTGAGTTTATCTTTTTTTTCTCCCAATTATTCCCTCAAAGAGACGGCTTTTACTATGAAAGCATTTAGCATGTTTGGTGTTTTGGATTTGAATTTAATCAGTGAGTGTATATCTTAATTCTTAATTATGCCTTGATTTGATTGTTGATGAAAGTGGTTGTTGGGAATGTTCATGTTGTTAGCATGCATCTAGTCTTGTGTTTTGTATTTGGATTTGATGCTTTTTCTATGAGTGTGTGAGTTGGTTGGTGCTTTATATTGTGTTCTTATCTTTCTTGTTTTTATTTTTATCTTTTTTGTTTTCTTTTGCAATTTGTATGATATACATTTTGAAATTCTGGTGTTCATTGCAGTTGTGGCTCTTGTGGATACCCTTTGAATTTGTCATCATCGAACCGAATCACATCTAACATTGCATCTCAGTATCAAAAGTCTGTTAAGAAAGGATCAATCTCTTTTTCTTCAGTTGATCTTAGCCGATTTACACAGGTTGATGAAATAAATTGTTTTCCTGTCCCTTGGTTTGGTCATCGTTCGAAGACTAAATTGCTCTGCCGCAAGTGTGGGGTTCATATTGGTTATGGTTATGATAGAGAAACACCTGTTCTTTGTGGATTTGAATCTCCTATTTCATCTAGCTCTAGAAAATTTGCCATAAAGATTCGTTCATTACAACCCTCTTCAGAAGAATCTTGAACAGGTCGACATGGGAGATCTTTCTAGAAATAATGCAACCTCAATCATGCACCTTCCAGATGATTGCCTCACTGTTATCTTCCATGGTTTAGATAGTCCCACGGATCGTGAATCATTTGGCTTGACTTGTCGTCGATGGCTAGGCATTCATGATTCCAGTCGCCGGTCATTGCAATTTTCGTGTTCATTCACTTTGTTAACTCCTTCCTCTTTGTCCAAAAAGGTTCTTGACATTCACACACTCCATCTTCATAAGCTGCTAAGGCGCTTTCAGCATTTAGAATCTTTATGCTTATCTGGCTGCAGAGAGCTAAATGATGCAGGATTGACTCGTTTGCTCAACTACGGCTCGGATTTGCAGAAACTTAATTTAGATTTTTGCTTGAAAGTCACTGACTATGGACTGTCCTTGGTTGCTTCTGGTTGTCCCCTATTAACATCGATTAGTCTTTATCGATGCCCGGGTATTACCGACTTGGGATTGGAGACTTTAGCCAATGCTTGCTTCCTTATGGAATATGCAAACCTCTCCTACTGCATACAAATATCTGACAATGGTTTAAAGGCTCTTACGCAGGCTTGTCGCCGCCTTAAAGGGGTTAACATATCACATTGTGAGGGCATAACTGGTGTTGGCTTTAAGGGATGTTCAAACACTCTTGCATACATAGAGGCTGAATCTTGTATGCTTAAGCCGGATGGGGTAACCGGAATTGTTAGTGGTGGCGGATTAGAGTATCTCAATGTTTCTTGTTTGAGTTGGTCTCCACTTGGAGATCCCTTGGCCGGAATAGGATCTTCCTCGAGCATTAAAATCCTAAACTTTCGAATGTGCAGGACTGTTTCCGATGCCTCAATCGCAGCGATTGCCAAGGGATGTCCACTACTTGAAGAGTGGAACTTAGCCTTGTGCCATGAGGTTAGCATATCTGGATGGCAAGCAGTGGGGTTATACTGTAAGAACTTGAAGACATTACATGTTAACCGCTGTCGCAATCTTTGCAACGGTAGCCTAGAGGCGTTGCGAGACGGTTGTAAGAGTCTGTCCACTCTATACTTGAGCGGTTGTATTCGCCTTTCGCCTGTCGCAGTAGAGTTGTTTAAGTCTCAGAGAGCTGAGGTTTGTGTGAAGGAGGAAGAGGTTTTGTCTTTAAACCCACCTTTCTTGGAATTCAGATGATACTTGTTGATAGATTTATTTGTCACTGAAGATGTTAAATTTGTTGTGTTTAGAAGAGAACTATCTTTCTCTACAACTGAGCTTTATAAATCAGTTGTTTGGAAATTTGGATATTTAAAAACAGGTAATGCTAGGGAGACAAAAAAAAAAAAAAAACGGTCAGAACTTGTCTTATTTAGCATTTATTAATTATCGCAACAATTAATGAATGCTAAATAAGGCAAGTTATGACTGTTTTTGGCTGATTTTCTTTGGTTACCAAACATTTCCGTTAAAAACTTGTGGTTGCTTTATGTGAACTGCATTATTTGGATATTATTGATATATATTCATCATAGATTTTATTTTTTTGTTGCTTTAGATATGATCATCATCTATGAATCATTTATATTTCATTAAATTGTTGTGCGTGCGTATTAGACACATATCAGATATGTCACCCATCTTATAATTATTTGATGTACTTATCTTTTGTATTTAGCTGTTTTAATAAAAACTAAAAATATTTATCCAAACATGTTTAGACATACTTAAATATAATTACATATTTAAGAATATGTATTATTAATTATAAAAATAAAAAATTATTTAAAATAATATATAATAAAAAATTAAAAATATTGAGAAAATTAAATTGTACATTAATATTAATATAATAT
>NC_029786.2:2274911-2277027 GCF_000816755.2 Arachis ipaensis | reverse complement strand
GTGTTTAATACTTGCAAAAGAAGAAATGGGTAGGGTTATGCTTTTTGGTTTTGTTGAGTTAAAAAAATAATTAATTTAATAATGATGACAAATATTGATTTATGCTTTTTGGTTTTGTTAAATTAAAAAAATAATTAATTTAATAATGATGACAAATATTAATTTATTGGGTTAAACATTCAATTGGATTTAATAGTCTTATTTAGTGATGCAGTTCCAAAGGAATTATTGTTGCAACCCAATTCTGTTTTGGTTGAAGCCCAAAACGTGGAATCTCATGGGTGCTGAATGTGAATTGATCCAAACCAAGAATCAAATCTAAGTTAAAGCTCACAAGTATACTTTGGTTAAACACACAAGAGAGAGAGTGAGCTTCGGTTTGAGTTCATACACTATAGAAAAAAGAAAGAGAAAGGTTTATCAAGAAAGCAATGTCTAATCACACTAATCAAAGCATGTTAAGCTAAGGCAGAAGTTAAAGGTAAATAATTTTCATTTATATATAAGTTAATTTCTTCACTTCTTCTTCTACTCTTTGCAACGCCATTTCTAAAAAGATGAAGAAATTGGTAGTTGATTATCTTTGCGATAAATCAAAGGCTCAAATTGTTATTTGAAACCAAAGTACATTTTCAAGGATTTAGATTTGAGATTATTACTGAGCAAGATCAATTCTGCTGCTCTATCATCTTCGGTCAAACAAATGAATCAGATTTAAAAACCCTAATTTAGGAGTTGATTGAAGAAAAAGGAGTGATGTCTTATGAAAGTTCAAGGTCCAAAGAGTTGACTTGAGATAAACCCTAACCGTAGCTCTAACTAAAGTACAAAAGGGAAAATTGAATACCATGAGAGGCAATGAGAGTGAACCAAAATATGAGTATGTTTGTGAACTTCTAAGAGAAGAGCTCAACGTTTTGTGGACAGTGTTTCTACATCAAAGAAACATTATGCCTAGATGAAGAGTTTCATCTAAGAAAGTTTAATCCGGTTTAATTTTTAGCACAAAGGATGTGAATCATCGTCTCCTTCATTGTTTTCGTTTGGTATTTCAGTTTCAATGTATATATTTTCTAGTTTTCTTTGAGAGGTAAAAGACAATGAAAGAGAGGCATTGTTTAAAAACCAGTGCAAGAGAAAAGGGTGAGTGATACACTTGAGAGAAAAGTCATAAGTAATTTTAGAATTCTTTTCGTTGTATTTTCTGTCTTGTATCTTGTATCTGGAGGTAATCCTTGTTAAGTTGGATAAACACTAAAAATGTGGTAAGTCTAGGTATTAGTATAGTCATGTCAAGTTAAGTTGATGCTTGTGTGCCCATATAGGATTACTTTGAGTTTTAGGGAATTGGTGTATGTAATACTTGAATTAATAGTTAAAATTCTACCAAAGTTGTGGTGGAGACTGGATATAGGTTGGATTGCACATAACAACTGAACCAGAATATATGCTAGTGTTATTTTTTTCCTCTTTGATCTAGTTCTATTTTCTGGTTTTTATGAGACAAAATAAAATTATCTCGTGAATAATTCACCATGTTGACTTAATGAAGCCAGAGTTGATTATTTGTTTTAAGGCCCAATTAATTAAAGTTAAAGAAGGTTATACATTCAACCTTTTTCTCTAATTCTTTTAGAACCTTCAGGTTTGCTTCTTTTTCATTTTTAATCAGATATAAGAATCCCCCTCATGTAGTTTATATAAGATGGTTTATAATTTAATTTTGGAATTACACATTACTAAGTATAGATACGAAGGAGATGCAAATATATCATGTGTAGAGTTTAGAGTTTAGACATTATACTTATGAAGTACGGACACATTTTAGATAAGATATTCATCGACACTCATTCGATGTCTGCCATATTTAATTGTGTCTTAATAAAAAATAAAAAATAAAAAAATTCTTCTCCAAATACACTTGAACACCTAAATATTATCATGTATCAGCGTGTCCAGTCTTATTCTTAATATATATTCTTGAAATAATTTAGAAATAATATATATTCTTATTTATTAAAATAAAAAATATTTTAAATACTTTTAATAATTAAAAAAGACATTAAAAATAATTTAAAAAATATTTTATATTTGAATATCAATAAAATAACAAAAT
>NC_029786.2:2273824-2274841 GCF_000816755.2 Arachis ipaensis | reverse complement strand
AACAAAATGTTATTATAATTTGTCTAAAAATTTTTTATATTTTATATATATGTCGTGTTTCTGTGTCTTATAAAATTTTAAAATTTGTGTATCCATGCATCATAACATTACACAATATGCATTAGTATTAGTATTAGTATAAAGAATAACATGAAAATACTAAAACAAACAAAAGATATAAGTAAAAATTAAAGGGAAAAGGGAGCAAAGGATACCAATATCATGGTAAAGTCCAATTATTTGTACTAGTGTACCAAATGTGTGTAAAAAATGAAAAAAAAAATAGTTGAGATGAAAAATTACTTATAATAACTTAACTAAAAAGTAAAAACTAAAAGTCCAAGTTGAGGTTTTGAAAACAAAAATCCAACATTTTTATTAGACTCTTTAAGCTTTTACAAGTACTTTGTTGTGGTCCATTAAAATGTATTTAGTTGCCATCCGTGTCTAATAGGGACATAAACAAGATTTGTTTAGTGAAATACAAATTTTGAAAGGACATATTTATATTCGATACACAAAATACACGTATTTAGTATATTGTTAAAAAGTTGGATAATATATATTTTATTATAATTTTGTCATTTAAAACTTTTAAAATTTTATTTTTATATATTAACACCAATAATTTCCATCTTATTAAGGTGTAAAATTAATTTTTAATGACAAATATATTTATATTTTTTTTTATTAATGTCTTATGTGCTTTTGTTATTTTAAGGTATAACTCCTAAATCCTAATATTTTAAAGTTATTTGTGAAATAGACGGTTTAAAAGTTTTTTTATTGGTAAATAAAAAAATACTTGGTAATAATATTTTGAAATAGAATTTGACAAAGCATACACAAGAGGTTATGAATTTAAATTGAAGAGTCTTTATTCTTTTAATTTAAAGGAATAAGAATAGTGTTGGATATTCATTCGAATTGAAGTCAACCATTAAATGAATTTCAACATCTAATAAATTTAGATATTAACCTAACCAATTAATTTGGTTTTGCCTTTTTTTTTTTTTC
>NC_029786.2:2236487-2273794 GCF_000816755.2 Arachis ipaensis | reverse complement strand
TACTAGCAAGCATGATTTGAGTATTTGGAATAAGCATGTTTTTGTTTCTCTTTTTAAATTTCGCCTGAGGCATAAATAGTAAGAGGAGCAGAAAACCTGGCCCAAAATAGCTAGGGCCCATTTGTTACCCTAAGGAATAACCCGAACAAATTATGATCCGACCCACAGAGAAGCAAATGCCCATAAAAGCCTAAAACCTTGGCTAACCCTAGTTCCATCCCTTCACTCTTTTCCATTACACCTCGTGGGAAGAGATCGAGCTACAAGCGCAGCTCAACAACAATGGTGCGTAAATATTCAACCTTTTCCGTATATTCTATCCTGTTCCTCATACGTTCTAGGTTTTGCGTTTCATTGTGCCGTTTTCTGATCTGAACTTTAATCTGCATGGTTTGTTTAGCAAATGATTTCGATTCCTCTGTTTCCTGAGAATTTGAGCTGTTTCTGTGTGTTGTATAGCGTTGAAAATCATGATTTTATTTATCTGTACTTGATGAGAAATTTCTGGAGTTTTGAGGTTGAGTTTGCCCAAAAAATATGTTAGGGTTTATGCTTTGGATGTGCTTATCACTACTAAAGGAATTCACACTATCATGATATAAAAGTTGAATCTGTTAAACTCACACAAAGTAGCTTTTTTTTAGTCATTTCTAATGTGTATATAGGATTTGCTCTCTCTGTATTTTAATACAACAGAAAATACAAGTCTTCTGTTTTAATTTTTATTTGTTATGTGTTGTAATGGGTGAGTTTTGGAGTAAACAAACCCTACAATTTTATTTTATTACAATCTCTGTAACTATTATTTTTTTATTGCATAATGTAGGTATATGTTAAGGCCCAGAAATCTAAGGCCTACTTCAAGAGGTATCAAGTAAAGTTTAAGAGAAGAAGAGGTATGGTGCTTTTATTTTAATCTTTGTTTCTTTTGTGTTTGTTATTGTTCCTACATGGCTTTAAAATTGTTGGTGACATTATTAAACTGAAAAATGTGCAGAGGGAAAGACCGATTACAGGGCCAGGATTCGGTTGATTAACCAGGACAAGAACAAATACAACACTCCAAAGTATCGCTTTGTTGTGCGATTCGTATCCTAATGATGTGTGGAGATTTACATTTCAATTGCTTGCAACTATGAGAAAAGCATTTAGATTTTGCACCGATTCTCCCTGTTTGCTTGTTTCTTGCTTTTATTGTCTTAAAATTGACTATAGTTTTAGTTATTACAAGTCCATAGCTATTTTGATCAAATCATTTATCTGTTTTTAAGTCAGTTTAGCTGTTATTTCCTTGGGTAGTCCTTAACCTCATTATTAGACAAACAAGGATATTGTTGCACAAATAACATCGGCTAGCATTGCTGGTGATATTGTTCTTGCAGCAGCTTATTCTCATGAATTACCCCGCTATGGTCTTGAAGTAGGCCTTACTAACTATGCTGCAGGTACTTCTATCGATATCCTTTCTCCCCTCCTTCCTCAACGATCATTTGTGTGTGAATTTTCATAGTCGATTGTGTTGTCTGCATTTCTCTCTGTACAGTTTTTTATCCTTGTGACTGAATCTCTTAAGATGTGGCCAGCTTATTGCACTGGACTTCTCCTTGCTCGTCGAGTCCTTAAGATGCTTGAAATGGACGAGGAGTATCAAGGAAATGTCGAGGCTACTGGTGAGGATTTCTCTGTTGAGCCTGCTGATACCAGGAGGCCATTCCGTGCTCTTCTTGATGTTGGTCTTATCAGGACCACAACTGGAAACCGTGTGTTCGGTGCCCTTAAGGTATGTGCTATTATATTGCAATGGTAGCTTCTGTAATCTATTTTTTGCTGTTTGATTGACTAATTGAGATGGTTTACAGGGAGCTTTGGATGGGGGTTTGGATATCCCTCACAGTGAAAAGAGGTTTGCTGGTTTTGACAAAGAGAAGAAGGAGCTTGATCCCGAAGTTCACCGCAAGTATATCTTTGGTGGACATGTTGCTTCTTACATGAGGGTGTGGAAAAAAAAAATCTTACTTAGGCGCTACTTATTGTAAAATTCTAGACAATATTTTTGTTTTTTCATAAATTTGGACGACAATTTAACTTGTTCCATATATTATGCAGACTTTGCAGGAAGATGAACCTGAGAAATACCAGTCACATTTCAGTGAATATATCAAGCGAGGAATAGAGGCTGATGGAATTGAGACTCTGTACAAAAAGGTTCATGCTGCCATTCGTGCTGATCCTACCATCAAGAAGTCAGGGAAACCTGCTCCTAAGGAGCACAAGAGGTATACATCTGATTTATATTCATGAATTCAACTATATTTGACAACTATAATGTAACACATTTCCTGAGGTATTCTTTTTCTTTTTCCTCTTTTACTTTCAGGTACAACCTCAAGAAGCTTACCTATGAGGAGAGGAAGAATAAGTTGATTGCACGCTTGCAGGCTCTCAACTCTGCTGCAGGTGGGGATGAAGATGATGATGAGGATGACGATTGAAACCTTTTCAAGGATGCATCACGAGTGCTACTTGTTTAGAACTTCTCAGAACTCATTTAGATCATTACTTTCTTTAAAATTTTTTATGCTTGTACTTTCGACATTTTAGCCACCAATTTTGGATACTTTTTGGAGACTTGGTCAAATTTTGTGTTAGCCTGGATTAATGTGTTTTACTTGTTGGTATGGTTCGAAAGATAAGTCTTTTACCATAAAATTGCACTTTTATATTATCCTAACTTTCTACAACGTGCCTATTATGAATTTTCTTTTCATGGAGATAACTGGAAGATTGGAAATAAAACAATACTGTCGGCATTTTATATTGTTTCTTTGGTCATTGGTCCAAGTTTTTATTTTCTCCGGTAAAATAGACATCTAAGAACTAAGATTATACAATGCTTTGCGGCATGGTACTTTGTTGAGTTGTTGCATGTCATGAAATTTGTACCAGTTGTTGCATGTCATGAAATTTGTGTCCAACAGTATTTTAATAAAAAAGAAAATGTTTCTCCAAATGAAACAGTATATATTATTTGTTAAAATATTTTATGCCTTTTATATAATTGAAAAAAATGTTAATATAAAAAAATCAATTTATATTTAATATATATGCATGTCTCTCAAAAAATTGGAATTATTGTCTGCGTCCTAGCATGTACATCATAGATATAATCTCCAATGTACAAATATATTAGCTAATGCTTATTAGCGTAAGAGAGTTTATGCTTGTATATAATTTAAAACTAAAACTTAATACTTAACTACTTATAAGACAAATAAAACCATTTGCAACTTGGTTCATAGCATCCAAAACAATGATATCCAGTGTCCACTATGGATGTAAACGTCATAATTTCATGTGTCCGATGTAGGAAAAAGTTTACAATTCATCCAAATATATTATAATTGTAACCTATGCTCAAACAGAAGATTGAAACACTTATTGGCCATATCAATGGCTCAATCAATTTGCAGAGTTAATGTCTCTCAAGATGAATGATCAGGTTTTTTCAAAGTCTCATGGACTGCTGAAAAGTCAAGGTCTCCCAATCCCATGCTTCTGGCTTTCTTGAAAGCCTACAAGACAAATAGGAAGATATACAATTTAAGAAACAAAAAGAGAAGAAACAGGAAGAATCCTTTTCTGTTGTAGTTTGATAATCATCAATTTATATCAGTCACATGCACATAAAGAGCTTAAGATCAGAAACAATAGTAGTCATTTGATCCTTAAACTACACATCAAGTTTGTTCTTCCTTAAACTTATACAACCTTTCTTGACGAATTTTGTATTAGCAATTCATCCTGAGATTTTCATGCAAACAAAAAAGGAATTAGTATTACCTCATTTGCCGCAGCTGCTATAGGCATCGGTACAGCATTTTCGTCTCCGAGGGCGAGGGCTAATCTCATGTCCTTCTGCTGATGTTTTAGTGGAAAAGCTGGGGAGTAATTGTTTTTGAGCATTGAGGGTCCTTTCATTTTAAACATGGGGTTAGCAATGGCACCTAGATCCTGATAGCATCAAAAAGCACAACGATTATGCTTTCAACGACAATAAAAGAGAACAACAAATAGTGTCCCATTCATTGGTCACAAGAAATTACCAGCACGTCAAGAAGAGTCGAAGGGTTCAATCCACTTCTTCCGGCTAGTGTGAGTCCCTCGGAGAAAGCATTCATCATACTGCAACATGCATAACATAAAGAACAAGTATAATAATGCAATTTCGACTTTTTTTGTCTTCAGCTTCCAAAAAAATGTTCTAAGCCGTCTTGGTCGACCCCCTTTCCCCATCTAAATTAGAAAGCATAGAATTTGACAAACAAAAAGATTACCTGCCCATTATCATGTTAACAACAAGTTTCATTTTTGCGCCATTTCCAACCTCACCAAGATGGAAAGATTTCTTTCCTAATACATCAAATGCTGGCACTACTTCATCGTACAATGCCTATGTATCAAAATAGTCAACTTCTAAAGATTAATATACATGAGGTTCCATTGGCTACTTAATAGTTTTTCAATTTCCTGAAAAGTTAGTCCGCAGCAATGAATACACATAAGACTACTTGAGCACATGGATATACCAAAGAATTCCAATTTCTTAAGTATACATCTGATTCCAATGTACAGCAGAAGACCATGATAGCAAAGATAAAATCAGAAATTATGTCTGAATAATTCAATTCCTTCAAGCAGTTAGAAGTTTAGCACAAAAACATGCAGTGATGCAAGCATGGTGATTGAATATCTATTCACAATTTCAGAGTTAAGAATACCTTGTCCCCCGCGGCAAGTATTACTAGTTGCCCATCTTCGGCAGGCTTCTTGCTACCTGAAACAGGAGCTTCAAGGAAGGAACCACCTTTCGATTTGATTGCCTGCAGAAATCAAATTTGTGTGTACTCAAATTAGATGATATCAGAAAGAATACACAACATGTTTATCAAAAAATTATACTAAAACAAAATGAAGAAAATTTATGAACTTGGAATGAAGGGAAATAGACTTTTTCATTAGCAGGATAAACATCAAAAGGCTATGCTAACCTCAGATATCTTCGAAGATGTATCTGCATCAACCGTTGACATGTCAACATAACCTTTTCCATTACCAATTTGCTCAAGAACACCATCTTTATCAAATACAACCTAAAAAATTATCACAAAATGCAAGTTAAGTAAAAGCAACATAAGTTGCATGGAAAATTTTAAATTATATAATATACTATAAAAGAAACTATATATAAATGCGCACCGATAGAGCAGCTGAAGGATCAGACAACATTGCAATTGTATACTTGCATTTCTTGATCACAGCTGCAGGGGTTTCTCCAATTGAAGCACCATGTTCCACAAGTTCATCACACTACAAATTAGATTATTAGAGGTTGCAAAAGCATGGAAAACTTTAGGCCACTAGCAGAATATTCAAAATCAAAGTTCATAGTACTTTTATGGTGAGAACTTAATGCTTAATAATATACAAAGAATAGGACATATAAACACCCATACTACAAATTACATAAACTTTCTCTAATTTGTTCCACTTTTCTTCCCCCCACCCCCCAAACACAATTTTGTTATCTTCACTAATTTGATATCATGTAAACAACGTGTGAAAAATTCAGACTGGTTGCTAAACTGCTCTCCAAAATTCTTGGAATTATGTATCAGCAAATATAACTTTCTGCATAATTTCTTCCTTTTAAGTATGATTATTGCACATGAAATGAAACTATAAATTAAAAAGAAAAAAAAAAGAAAACTGAAAAACCAATAGCGAATGCAAAATAAATAAATCAAAATCCAGAACCATTAATAACCAATATTATGTAGGAAGAAATTATAATAAAAAAAATCAGATTTTTATTTTTTTTCAAAGTGCAAGCCAATTGAGATTTGGAGCTGGAAAAATAAAATTTTGGTAACACCCCATATGATGAATCAGATTGAAAATGGAAGGTTCGAGAGTGAAGTTGCAGGAACAGTAGGAATTGCATTGAATATGAGAAGGGAAGTTAGAGAAAGTTAAGACCTTTGAGAGAGTCCTATTCCAAACAGTGACCTTGAATCCATGGCGTAGAAGGTTCATGGACATGGCCTTGCCCATTATCCCTAGACCCAAGAACCCTACCTCCATTTCTGATTTCTCTCTCTCGTTTCAAATCAGCTAGTGAAGGTTGATCTCTCAGTCTCAGTAGTACACCTTGTACTCTGAAGAAGGAAAGGCCCTTCCTTTATAATAAGTATTTACTATTTAAAATTGTGCATGTTTAATACTTTAATTGGTTANNCCTAATTATTTTTATATATAAAGTTAATAATATCCTTAATTCGTTAATTCTCTACTCATATTTTACAAAATAATAGCAATAAGAATTTGAGTTTCATAGTCAATTTGAACAAATAAAAAGTAAAATGACTTAACTCACCTAAGAATATAGTTATCAATTTATAGAAAATTTTGGTCTTTTTCATTAAATATTAACTAATTTAATCATTTTTTAGTAATTTTAGTATAAAAACTCTTTTACCAAGTAATTTGTATGTCTAAGTGACTATACTTTCCTAGAAACAAACAATTTTTTAAATAAAATATAAGACAACAAGTAACATTAGCAATCCTAACTAACTTGGGTTGGTCGAGTGGTCAACTCACTCGTCCGCTTAAGTAAGTGTCGGGAGTTCGAACCCTACCTTATGCATGCAGCAATTCATTGGCCAGCGGCAGACCCTTAAATGGAGTTCAGATCAATCTTAATAACATATATTTAAGATAAGAATTGTGTTTAGTGGTATATAATTAAACATTAAAGACAAAATTTTAGAAGAACCGGTTGTTAAAAGAACCTAAGAACAACATTAAGAATATAATATAATAGATTTTGTTAAGAATTTATGTCCCTAAAAAGCTAGGACTTGGAAGTGAACATTTTGTTAAAGTCTTTTATACTAAATTAGTTAAAACATAAACAAAATTGCTATCTGAATAACAATACATTTTAAAGAGAGAAAAAAAAGGAGCTTATTTTTCCTTGAACTTGGCAAAAATTATTAATATATCACCGTCCTAAACCCATCATTCTGAATTACTCAAAGGCGATGATAACAATATGGGAAGTAAAATTATTACAAAATCTCCTCTCAATAATATGTTGAGAAGGAACACACAGAGATAGTGGCACCATTATTTGTTATTTTATTCATACTAAAAGGTTTAACACAAATATATATTTTTTGTTTTGTTAATTAAAAAATAATTCAAATACATAATATTTTAATAATAATTGTATTTTCTACAAATATAAAAAAAAAATCTTTGATGTATGAATAATATTATTGAAAATTTATGTGTTAGTATTATCATATGTTTGGCCAATTGTTACGGAAATTGTGATTGGTGGGAGTGTACAAGTAAAGTCCAAGGATGAGTGATGGGTGGATGTATTCCATTCCTGTGTTTTCTATTTTTCTCTCATTCGGTGAAATCAGATTCCAACATACTTTCACTCTGCAAACTCTGTTTCATGTGGATTCTGGTGGACTCAAATTATTTCGCTTAGTTACACTGCTGTCCAAAATGCTGGGAGGTCTTATTCCCTATGATTTTAGACAATAAAAAAAAAAAAGAAAAAAAAAGCATGGTATATTAATATTGCGGAGTCTTTTTCTTATTATTTTGGTAAACAATTTTTCTTTCTTCTTTTCTATTATGGTAATAATTTCTCTCTTTTAATTTAGGTTTCCGTGTTGATTTTTTTTTAAGAGTAAACACTTCATTTAATTTTAAAAAATTTTATATCGCTAATAGCGAAACTTATTTTTCCTTGAGCTGGGCAACAATTATTAGCATATCATTGTCCTAAATCATCGTTCAATTAAAAGCAATCATGACAATATGGGAAGTAAAATTATTTTGGAATATTTTATCAATAATGCCTAATGGGGAAGGATGGTACCTCGGGAGCACAGGGAAACGCAGTGAGGGACGTCCCGGAGGTGGCTGCCTGTGGCAATGCCCGGGGGGCAGGAGCAGGGGCTAGGCAGGGCACAGTTAGCCATTTAGAAGGCGAGGGGACACAGAAAGAGCAACGCCAGGAGAATCAAGCAACCTGGGCATTGGCTGTGGAATCAGGAGCGGTTTTATGCGATGAGGAAGAAGATATTATGGCGATTTTGCAAGCACAAAATGAAGAAATAGCAGCTAAGAAAAAACTGGCGAAGCAAAAGGAAAAGGCGAGAAGGAGTCGACCAAAAAATCAAAATAAGGTGAGCAAATCTTTATTTAAATGATTGTGAGCTGTTGGAATATTAGGGGGTGGAGGGGGACGGTAAATTAAGCATGCTGAAATCTTTGAAGAATAAATATAATTTGAACATGTTGGGATTGCTTGAAACAAAAAAAGAAGTGATTACTAAATATGAGGTTGCAAGGCTTTGGGGATCTAGTACTGCTGGTTGGGAGTTTGTGGAATCTGCAGGAATGGCGGGGGGTCTGCTATTAATTTGGGATGAAGGAGTGTTTCAAGTAGATCAAAGGTATAAAGGTGAGAGGTGGCTGTGTGTTGAAGGCGTTTTAACAAAGACCAACTTCCGATGTGCTTTCTGTTTGGTGTACGGGGCGCATGGGAGGGAGGCAAAGAGGGAGGTGTGGGAGGAACTGAGCTATGTGGCGGGGTTGTGTCAGATTCCTTTCTGTTTTCTCGGAGACTTTAATGAAATTCTACAAGTAGAGGATCGTAAAGGAGCTACTAGCTTGATGGCGTCATCGGAGGAATTTAAGGAATGGGTGCGAGACATGCAGTTGATAGATTTGCCTCTTACTGATAGGAAGTATACATGGTTTAGGGGGCGTTCCTGTAGTCGGATTGATAGGGTGATGGTTAATGTTGAATGGACTGAGGTGTTTCCGGATATTAGGATTAAGGGTGTCCCAAGGGGATTGTCTGATCACTGCCCAGTGATCATGGAACTAACAAGAGTAACGGGGCCCCCTAGACCATTCAGAAGTTTAGACGCCTGGTTTACGCATGAGGGATTTCTGAGAATGGTGAAGGATGAGTGGCGAAGCCTCGGAGAAGCGCAGTTCCCGTGCAAGCTGAGGGCTCTAGCAATACAACTGCGGCAATGGCACAAGGATAACTTCCGGGACATGGATAAGAGACTCGTGAGGTTTGAGGAGGAGCTCACCAAGCTGGACAATTCAGTCAGTGATGGAGTTTATGATGGTACAACGGAGGCTAGAAGGAAGGCACTTGTGAGCTTTTGTTCAAAATGGTATATTAGAAAGGAAATGCACTGGAAACAGATGTCTCGGTCTAAGCATGCTGCAAACATGGATAGGAATACCAGATACTTCCATAACATTGCTTTGGCCAGAAGACGGAATAACAGGATTGATGCTCTGATATAGGATACTAATATAGGATACTAATATACTATCTACCAATTTATTATCAACAATAATTAATTATTATATTTTAAACACGTATAAAGAAACATATCTAAAAAATACATCTGCAAAGACACTTCTATTAGACACAGTCATAAAAAAACATTTTTATTAGACACATCACAAAAACACTTTCATTAAACGCAGTCATAAATAAGAGTTGGTAACGTAGCGAAATTGCACCATAAAAAGTACGCTACTTATGAGCAAGAACCCAGTGATGTCCTTGTTGTACATCCCCATCCTTCATTTTGGCTTTCTAGTTTCTACACTGGGTGTTTTCGGCGCAATGTCATATTGTTTGCTCAAACCAAGTTCCGCCATGAGAAGACAAACATGAGTGAGAAATTCTCCTCCTCTTCGGAGTCGCTGACCATGTGCCTCCCATTCACACTGACTTGCAGCATAAGTAAGCATCTCTATCCACACATTACATATCACTTCCCATGAGAAACTCTGATCTTCAATCTGTAAAGCAAGGCGGCACCCTTCATGGAGCAAAGACTTGCTAGCCCTTTCCCTTCGAAGTTGTTGGAGTGGCTGGTGACACTGCCTATGCATTTGAATAAGCGATTTTGAAGCGCTTGCAGCATCTTTCACTGGCTGCTGGTTGCGATGCAATATACTTGTGGCTTCCCTGAAAGTGTTCCGAAGGTGAGTAATCCTGTTGATCCATTTAGGCAGCATGAGTGGACGCATGAGTAAAAGATACAACATATAATCGGATATTCTTTTGCTCGCTTCCCTGTAGTCCTTTTCGGATTCTTCTATTCTAGAATAATAGCATATATCGGTTGCAATATGCCAAATGAGTAAGCTATGACCAAATTCAACGTCAACGCTCCAGCTAATATTTTGGAAGTCAATCAAAGCATTGTCACCTTTATAAGAAAGCAATTTCTTGAGAAAATTATAATCAAATCCTTGTCTGCTGTACGGCTCTCGTTTTTGTGTGAGATGCGGCGGCAGGACACGGAAACATGGACAACACTTGTTTAAACAGTGTTTTGAAAGCAGAGAGACATGGGCAGTGGACATATTTATCACGAAGGACAATGATGGATACGGAATTTGGAAGAGTGGACATGGACAATTTTATAAATTTTGTTTTCCTTTTTTTTCACTGTTACCCATTTTTATTTTTCCTATTGCGTTGTTCAGAGATACTTTTTTCTTCCTGTTTTTCCTCTATCTCTTTCTTTTTCAGGTACTCTCTCCTTCTTGTATAATTTTTTATTGGGGGTAGATAATTCTTTTCTTTTTATCGTTTTACTTTAATACCATTTTAACCTTATATTATATTATTTGATTTGTAATAAAAATAATAACAAAAATAATTAATCTTAAAACTTTTGAAAGATAAATATTAGCAAAAGTAAAATTAATCTTTTAAAATGCTAAAAAATAATTTATAAATTATAATTGATTTTATATAATTTAAAGAAAAATCAGTTTTTAGATAAAAAAAATAGTTTTTTAAATAAAAATAGATTTTTATATGCAAAAACTAATTGTTTTTCATTTAAAAATTGATTTTTTTTTTTAAATTAATTTTTTATTTAAAATTAATTTGGCTTATTAACTTAAACAAAATTTTTTATTAATCAAACTCAAATTTATTTTTTTTGTTAATCTTAACCATATGTATTCCTACATATTAATAATAAATTTTAAAATAAAATAATTATATTTATAAATTTTATTTTAATATAAATACTAATATATTTTTTATTAAAATTTTTTGCCTCTTCAAATATTTTTTTCAAGTTCCGTCTGTACTCCTACGTACTCTCATTTTTTATTAAATTAATTTGTATTGAGGTAGAAAATTTGGAATCACAGGGCTATTTTAGTCATTTCATATAATATTTTAGTCTTGTCCATGTGTATCCAAACATAATACTAAACATTACGTTAGTGTCTTGTCCATCGTATCCAAACATAATACACAAAAAATAATTTTTAGTGTCTCCGTTTCAGTGTCATGTTCTGCCCTGTCTCTAAAAACAAACGCAGCCTTTGAGCATCTGCATCTTCCCATGTCCTTTGCCAGTATAATTCTATCATGAAAAGAAAATTGTTTCCAATGCATCTTGTTACCCTCTTCTTCATGCAAAAATTCAACAAGTTGTGTTGAGCTAACCCCCTGACCACCTTTTCTGACAAGACAAAACCTAGCATATGAAATTCTGCAGTGAACTATGTTTGTTGACTAGCCAATTCAAAGTTCAATCCGAGAAAACAAGGGACACAAATGCATAAAGCTCGAGTAAAATAGCCCCAATAAGTAAACAATATGTTATATAAATGTCAACCCTTGAGTACTCATGCACATGAACATTATGGAAGACAACACATGTAGCTAGAGCAGACACTATGCATAAAACACTAATGAAGCGGAAAATGAGACCTCGTAGACAGTAAATTGTAGCTGATTTTGTGTAAAGCAAGTCATACAAAAAACCCAACTGGACCTCAACCAGTTTAAAAGCATAATTACTCTTGTTCCGTCCGTTGGCTATAATTCGGCTAAGGTAAAACTATAAATCGGAATATAATTAAAACTAAATATACACGTGATATTTCAGGAGTACGTGGAGAGTACGTACTTTGATCTCCTAACAGACTTATCCTATTAAATCAAACAACTGCGTGCCAACCCAAATGGGTACAGGAATCTCTCCGCAAATCTCTCTAAAGAAGAGCACTAAAGAGCAGTTATCACCCACTCAATAACAGCTCCACAATATCAGACTCACTAAGTAACTCTATAAATATATCTACTCCTGACATGAAGGAGGTACGTTATTCACTCTGAATATCATCTCTATTACTCACACTCTTACTAACTTGAGCGTTGGAGTGCCTTTGCAGGTGCCCACCGCTGCCGTTCTTGAAGGAAGGAGAGGCGAGCTTGAACTTGCAACTCAACTAGCTCTACCTCAGAATCGGCTATCCACACAGGAACAACTCTGTTCCTCATAATCCTCAATGTTCTCCACACATTCCTTTTTCATCAATGGGTAGATTCGCAGACCCTCTGCTAAGCTTAGGCTCAGATTGGCATAGAGACGCTTGAGCACAGGAAACAAGTAGTATCCTCTGTGAACATACTCCAGCTGGGGACTGCCATAACGGTCATTGAGACTTGGAAGTTGTATGCACTGAGCGGAGAGCAAAGATTCTTCAAGTTGTTCTGGGCTAGCTGATCTCAGAACCAAGTGCGTTCTGCATACTTAATGATCCCAGAAACAAACACTGGTATAGCTATAAAAGTGAAGGCACTGGTGCTCCAAGATCTTAAGTAGATATAAAAAGCCACGGAAACTTGGACAATTAGACCGAGCAAATGCCGTAGCCATAAAGTGTTGTCTTCTAAGGCGTAAGCAGTGATTGTGTCAGGACCTCCGAGATGGAGGAGAAGGAAGGGAGCCCAAATGGCCTGCAGGGTGTAGTTCCTATCTTGTTTGCCTACATCTCCTTGGTTTCTGGCAAGTGTGCCCAGCGAAACTGTGGCTAACCAATCTGCTGACAGATATGTTTACCCAAACCACGATGCTGATGAAGTTACCACGGGCACGCTTCCTCCATGAGCCACATATGATGAGGATAACCTGCCATGTTAGGCTTAGCAAAACCAGCGTCCTCAGCTCCCATTCGTTTCACAGATGTTGCACGTCTTCTCGGAAGATCTCCATGTTCTTGTGCATTGTGCGCTCTTCTTAATTAAAAATAGACTTGGAAGTGAGAACATGAACCCCTCCAAGCTCCTCTGTGACGGTTTTTTATGATGCAGCAGTGCTGAAAACTCTCAAGAGATGGAGGAGGGAGGAAGAAGGTCAGAGGTCTTGATTATCTTGTTGGAAAAGTCGAGCGGGCCAGTAATTTTATTAAATTCTGGCCAGCATATAACTATCAAAAGAAAAATGAGTCTCACACTATTGAATAAAATTTTATACCATTAAAACATCATTGATGATTACTTGATAGATACAAATCACAAAAGTTATTAGTAGGGGTGTTCAAATTCAAACCGATCCAAATTAAACTGCTCATCCAATCCGATCCAAACCGAAAACCAATTAAAACCGCATTAATTCGGATTTGATTGGATTCTATTTTTTGCAAACCGCTGGATCGGATCGGATTTCGGATCTACTTTTCATAACCGATCCAATCCAATCCAAACCGCACAATGTGCTATAATATTATTATATTTACAATTATACTTATAATATGTTCAATTTGTTATACATTTTTCTATTATTCATGTATTATTATTATTTAATAAATATTTTATGTTCAAAATATTATTTATTTATTTATTTTAATTAACCTATAATTTTATTTCTATTGTTATATTATCGTTAGTTTTTTAAGATATTGTTAAGACTTGTTATGTCATTGTTGATTATTTAAAATTCGATGTTGAGACTTGTTATATGTATTTATTTTTTTTTATTTAAAAAACCGCAAATCCAAACCGATCCAAACCGCTTGTAATCGGATCGAATCGGATCGGATTTCTAAAAAAATTTCATCCAACCGCACCGCACATAAATTAAGCGTTCGAATCGGATGACTTTTTCTCTTAAAACCGAACCAAACCGCACCGCGAACATCCCTAGTTATTAGTTAGATTTTTATCTCATAATTTTTCTTAATCACACTTTTATCCGCTTTTTCTACTAATTTTGTCTAAGTTACTTATTTAGTTATTTATATTAATTTCTCACATAAATTATCGAAAATCTTTTCAACTGCTTTAACTTTGGCACAACCACATCAAAATTACATCATAGAACATCATTCAACAAATGGATAGTTGGTTTTAAAAGTCCCAATAATTTATTTATGAAGAACATTCGCATCACCGTCGAAGAACTTATATATTAGTCTAAAAGTATTATATTAGATGATAAAGTACATATAAACAAAATTTACATTTCATTTTTCAAATTAATTACGAAAATAAAACTCTTATCACTGCTAATTTTTTTTATACCTGATATGGTCGTCATAAACGAGCTATAACTCGGCATGGTCCGTTATAGCTCTTCCATTCATAAGCCATAACTCGGTCAGATAAATGCTCCGTCATAACCGACGACAAAACGGTAACGCAATCAAGGGACGTTACCTACCTTTTTGTAACCGACTTTAAACACTAAAGACGTAACAGCCGAGCAGTCTACCATATAAAAGCCAGGTAAAGTATTTTCTTCGGTAAGTGAGATATAGCACAATATACTGACTTAAGCTTCGGAGTGCCTTTGCAGGTATACTCCCCCCTCATTTGTTCGCGTTATTCACGTCACACCAGAAAAGAAAAGCTCGGAATTCAAGGATCGGACGATCAGCCTCAAAGCGCATAAGCTCAGTTGATACCTCTATTTCACAAGCAAGAACAATTGGTGCCCACCGTGGGGCCGAGGAAATCAAATTCTTCTTTTGGTCCCGTTACCCTTGCTTACGCCCATGGCTGACGTACCACCTCCTTCACTGTCCGAACTTATGCGGATGATAGCTGAGCTACAACAAGCCAATCAACGGATGGCGATGAAAATCAAATAATAGCTGCTCAAATCGCCGAGTTGAATCATGTTCGGATAAAACATGACGAGACTCATCATCAGCAACCAGAAGATAATGAACATCATTCTCAACCATTACACGTCTCGGAGACTATCCGATCCAACGAAGTTCAACCCGAAGATCACAAGGGAGAGTCCGACGAACTTGTGGGACCCTTCACAAAAGAAGTGATGAACTTCGAATTGCCAAAGAGATTCACCTTGCCACTAACCCTCACACCTTATGATGGGCTCGGAGACCCAAAGAAGTTTCTCAAAAAGT
Source organism: Arachis ipaensis (assembly GCF_000816755.2). NCBI lineage: Eukaryota > Viridiplantae > Streptophyta > Magnoliopsida > Fabales > Fabaceae > Arachis > Arachis ipaensis. The sequence goes on along the minus strand of NC_029786.2, from coordinate 2,258,485 downwards.
TCCGATCAATAATGATCGTCAACGGCGCATCAGATATTATTTTATGCCGCTGTTTTCCAAATTATTTAGACGGTCCTGCACTTGATTGGTTGTGTGCTTTGCCTGCAGGTTCTATCTCGCGATTTCAGCAACTGGCCAAGCTATTTGAAGATCACTTCGCTGGATCAGCAATATACCAGCATGATTCTGAATATCTGAATACAATCAAGCAAGGACAAAACGAAAGTTTGAAGGACTATATGACCCGTTTCACAAAAGTCGCCATCAGCATACCCGACCTCCATCCCGAAGTCCATTTGCACGCAATCAAGAGCGGCCTCCGACCTGGGAAGTTCCAGGAAATAATTGCGGTAGCCAAGCCCAAAACTCTTGCCGAGTTCCGGGAGAAAGCCAAAGGCCAAATCGATATCGAGGAGCTCAGACAAGCTCGAAAATCTGACAAACTGAACTACAGAGACGATGACAGAACTCCGAACAGTAAGAAAGGTTTTAAACTAACACCTCGCTTTGATTCTTACATGCAGTTTAACACTAAACGGAAGGACATCATCAAAGAAATTCTAAATTCAAAACTCATCAAGCCACCAAGAAAGGCCGGCACCTACCAAGACACTAAGAATGTAGACAAATCTAAATATTGTGCCTTCCACCAGAAGCAGGGCCACACCACTGATGATTGTGTGGTAGCAAAGGATCTTTTAGAACGTTTAGCTCGGCAAGGCCACCTCGATAAGTACATCGGTGGTCACATTCAAAAATGTTCCACACCTTCAAGGAACGAGGATTCATTAGAACAACAGCACCGAGGAAAAGAAAGGACAACACTAAATCAATATGAAAAGCCCCGAGGTATAATCAATTGTATTTCAGGTGGATACACCGGCGGAGGATCATCAAGCTCGGCAAGAAAACGATCATACCGAGCTAGATGCTCGGTAGATGGGTCCCGTCCTGATGCAACTCTCACAACACAACTCCCCCAAGTGACATTCACACACGCCGACTTTAATTCAAACATAAACAACTTGGATGACCCTGTAGTCATCACCCTTCAATTGGGCGATCTATTGGTAAGGAAAGTACTTCTGGATCCAGGAAGCAGCGCCGACGTTCTATTCTACACAACATTCCAAAAAATGAAGCTCAGCGACAACGCACTCCAGCAAACAGGAGGTCTCCTCGTGGGGTTCTCGGGTGAGCGATGACCAATATTGGGGTCAGTGTGGTTACAAACCACACTGGGTGAGCATCATGTTTCCAAAACATGTGATATTCAATATTTAGTTGTTGATTGCTTTAGCCCATACAACCTCATACTAGGCCGACCTTTCTTGAATAAGTTCAGCGCCATTGTATCTACAGTTCACCTGTGTGTCAAGTTCCCTTTGTAGCATAACCAGGTTGTAACAATCCATGGAGATCATAAAGAGGCGCGCCAATGCTACAACATCAGCATGAAGCTACCAACCCATTTCAAACAACAAGTCAACAACCTACACCACGCAGCAAACAACTCGGCATTAGCCGACCTTGACCCACGAGCCGACTTTCTGGAGCGACCTACACCATCTGGAGACTTACAGAAAGTATATTTTCATAATAATCCTAACAAATTTACTTATGTAGGTATATCCCTAGACGATGCTGAACTAAAAGCCATCACCACCTTTTTACAAACACAAGCCGACCTCTTCGCATGGACACCTTCCGACATGCCCGGCATCGATCCACAGATAATCAGCCACAAATTAGCAATAAACCCGTCTGCACGACCAGTACAACAGAAGAAACGGAACCTCGGCGAAGAAAAGAAAAAAGCATCATTAGAAGAAACTCAAAAGCTGATCAATGCAGAGTTCATCAAGGAAATCAGATTTACTACCTGGCTAGCAAATGTGGTAATGGTAAGGAAACAAAATGGTAAGTGGCGCATGTGCGTCGACTTTACTGATTTAAACAAAGCCTGCCCGAAAGATTCTTACCCTTTACCATCCATAGATTCTTTGGTAGATAACGCTTCCGGTTATGCTACCTTGAGTTTCATGGATGCTTATTCGGGTTATAATCAAATCCTCATGCATCCCTCTGATCAAAATAAAATGGCATTTATTACTGAATTCGGTAACTACTGCTATAAAGTTATGCCCTTTGGACTAAAGAATGTAGGAGCAACCTACCAGGGACTTATGGACAAAGTCTTCGCAAAACAAATCGACAGAAACATCGAAGTGTATGTCGACGACATGGTCGCCAAGACACAGCTCGGAAAAAACCATATTGACGACTTATCAGAGATTTTCGGGCAAATTCGCAACTACAACATGCGTCTAAACCCAGAAAAGTGCGCCTTCGCAGTTCAGGGAGGTAAATTCTTAGGTTTTTCACTGACAAACAAGGGCATTGAGGTGAATCCAGACAAATGCCGAGTAGTTCTGGAAATGACAAGCCCAAAAACCGTAAAGGAAGTCCAACGCCTCACCGGAAGACTGGCTGCACTATCCAGATTTGTTCCATGCTTAGCTTCAAAATCCACTCCTTTTTTCCGAACGATAAAAAAGAAAAACAAATTTCACTGGAACGACGATTGCGAGAGAGCTTTTCAAACACTAAAAACTATTCTCTCCTAACCACCGATCTTACAGAAACTCCATCAAGGGGAAGACTTATTCCTGTATTTATCAGTAACTGATTGGGCTATAAGCTTTGCTCTTGTTACAGAAAGGGACAAAACTCAATATCCAGTATACTTTGTCAGCAAAACTCTTCAACATGCCAAGCTCAATTACCTGAGAATTGAAAAGCTGGCTTTAGCACTAGTTTTCTCAGCAAGAAGACTCTGACCTTACTTCCAAAGTCATGTTGTCCATGTGAAGACTGATCACCCATTACGCCAAGTGTTACATAAACTCTAATACCAAAAATCCTTTGGGGTTACACAACACCTCAGTCATCAACAAAGGAGACACCATTTCGCCTAGTATATGGCTCTGAAGCTATGATACCCTTAGAAGTCTCACACAGCTCGGTCCGAACTCAACTCAGCAATCAGGATGAAGCCCGGCGAGCCGAGCTGGATCTCATCGAAGAAATAAGGGAAACAGCCACACTGCGACAACGCGTGGCTCAGCAAGCAATCGCCCGACGACATAACAAATCGGTCAGATTTTACCAAAACAAAACTACATTAAAATACTAAATATTCTCTGCCTCATCTTCGGCAACACCATCATCCTCAACCATCTTCCCATCTCGGACGATCTTACTAGGATCCAACTTAAAAAAATCGACACCTAGAGCAATAAAATTCGCCTGTAAGGCCGCCCTTTCAAAACCCTCTACAAACGAATCCAAAATTTCATCACTCTTCTTCTTCTTCTCCATCTCCTTCAGCCGAGCAGTAACATCAATCAGCCGAGTTTCCATGCTCGCCAAATCAGCTTCTTTTTTCTTCAAGTCCTCAACATCCTTAGCATAGCTATCCTTAGTCTCCTTCAGCGACTTTTCAGTATCAGCCAACTTACTCTGCAGCTCAGAAACAACATTCTTGCTCTTTCTTAATTCTTCTTTCATCACCAGAAATTCATCCTTTTCTCTACCACTTTCTTATGCCTCAGCTTCTGGCTCCGCCCCAAGCTGGCCAACCTCAACCCAACAACCTGCAAAACATAAACAACAAAGAAAGCAAAAATACATAAAACCCCCCTAACTAGGATAAAACCTAAACCAAAGGAAAGACCTTACCTGCATATATTGCCCAATAGCTACTTCACCAACCTCTTTTGCAAGAGAAACATTAGCCTCAGATTGACAATGTTCGTCTACAACAGCCATGTAAGGATACTCTTTTCCCCACACAGAAACACCCTCACTAAGCTTGGACATCTCATGAAGTTTTTTCTGATTCCCAACAAAAGCCCGAATCTTCTCCAGAGACACTTTTTCTTCCTTCCCACTAGACTCATCGGACAAATCCACCACCCCCGACTTCCTTTTTCTCACAATTACCTTCCTACGCCCCTGATGAGGCTGAACAACCTCCCCAGGCGTTGCCACTTTCTCACGGTTCGACGATGAAACCTCCTTTTCCAAATTCTTACTTTTAAAGCGTGACCTCAAAGAAGCAATCGAGACCCCAGGGTACTTCCCACCTGCAATACAAACACAAGAACACATCAGAAACCCATACAAAGTTAATACAAAAACAACAAATATCCCAAACTCACCCAGGTAATTTATCACTGCCTCTTTATCATCTTCCCATTTGAGTAACTCATACATAGATATAAGATCCTTACGGTCAATACCCTCAACCAAAAACTCAATCAAACACACATTCCTTGGCGAAATTACTTCAGGACCGAGTATGTTTTGCGGTTCCGAACACCACCACAAAGGAAACTTCTCGGCCAGATTCTCATCAACATAAAAAGGAAAATCGTTTTCTACACTCCTAACCTTAAGATACATTTATACAACCTAAAAATAGCGAACCCAGGGGTGCTATTGAAATTTATCCAACCCCCTTTCCACACCCCCTTTGCTTGAAATAAAGAAAAGAACAAATCAACCGTAGGCGTCTCCTCAAGATATTCCATCAAAATCTCAAAGGAGCGCAGAAACACCCAGCCATTAGGATGAAGCTAAGACGCAGCACAGTTCAACTGTTTCAGAACTTGGCACTCAAATTTTGTAAATGGCAATTTCACCCTCAACTCCTTAAGCACACAGCTATGCATGTAGAGGAACTCGAAACCCTGCCATCGATGATACACCCTATCATCGTTACTACATGAAAGCAACTCAATCTGAACCCCAGAACCAGCCCTAACGACTCTTGCTAAGTTCACCTCCTTCACCGCAGATTCATCACGAAACAGAGAGATTCGAGATTTCACATCCTCACCAACCCAGTCATAAGACCAATCAATCTCACCTTTTTTATCCTTCTCCAACCCCATTAGAAAACAACAACAAGAACAGCAGAAGAGAACAAGAACAGAAGAAGAGAAAAGAGAAAGAGAAAATAATTCAGAAGCGAAGAGACAAAGTGAACATACCTCTTTTGCTCATTCTGTTACCAAAATTGAAAAACCCAAACACCAAAAGAAACTAGAGTTAACTTCTAGCAGTAACCCAACAAACGGTTCGAATACTGAAACTGTTTCCCATTAAAATCTAAAACCACAAACTACATTGGAAAGGCAACAAGCCTTTAATGCTCCCATTAAACTCTCTCTCTCTCCTCCCCAAAACAACGCCACAACTCCCCATGTCATATCAAACAATACTTTTTTAATGAAGTACGTTGAACTGGGGGCTCATTCAATAACCTATCCAACCGAGTTATAACTCCTCAAAGAAGCTCAACTTGCTTCATTAAAAACTCTCCACAGGCCAAGCTTTTGGGCTATGATATGGTCGTCATAAACGAGCTATAACTCGGCATGGTCCGTTATAGCTCCTCCATTCATGAGCCATAACTCGGTCAGATAAATGCTCCGTTATAACCGACGATAAAACGGTAACGTAATCAAGGGACGTTACCTACCTTTTTGTAACCGACTTTAAACACTAAATAATATTTAAAAAATATTTATAAAAATTTATAATTTTAATTTATGCATACTCCGTGTGTCTAAATCTAGTTATAACATATAAATAAAAAGTGCATGGGGAAATGTACCAAAATGATATATTACATTACTCAATCAATTTGGTTTTGTTATTGACCGCAAGCACGTATTTTATGGCTCTATGCACTACGGAGTACGGAGTATTATTTCCACTGCGTACCCTGTAAGTATAGAGTTAGCTTAATATATTACACAGTCATGCTAAATGTGTATTCAAGTTATTCAAGTTGGTTTAAACCCAAATTCACTTACCAACATTAATGAAGTGTGATTCTACGCGCCAAAGACATACAAAACTCTTCGTTTTTTATTTGCGTTTCATTATGAAAAAATGTTACTTCTTTTTTAATACGTAACCACTCATTCTCTTCGAATCTCTCTCAAAATCACTCAAACTTCACTCAAGTTTTCTGCAAAAAATACTACTAGAGATGAATTGCGAAAAAATTTTGTAAGGAATAAACAAAAACGAACGAAAACAGCAATAGAGACTAACAAAGGTATGACAAAAACTACTGATCATTTGAAATCATCCAATATAGTGTTTCTCTTAGTTGCATTTTAAGTTTACTGGATTGATTTGCTTCATTTAGTAGATCGACGTATTCTGATTACATTTTTACAGTGTAACTAGGACTTTGAATGAAATTTGTTCTTATTTTCATTCAGTTTAGCGGATGGTGTAAGTGAGTAGATAGTGTATGTAGATTTGAACTTGCTGGTTACTCTGTTCATTTGACTCCTTTTGCATGGAGAAATACTATTTTTGATGATTGAAAGTTTATAACGATTTATTCACCACATGAATGTTGTTCGTTTCGATGGGCTTGGTGATTTTCATGCACTTGATATTTACTGTATTCAGGGTTTAGGGTTCTTCTGATTGCATTTTTACAATGTAACTAGGGCTTTGAATAAAATTTGTTCTTATTTTTATTCAGTTCAGTGGATAGTGTATATGAGTAGATAGTGTATGTAAATTTGAACTTGCTTGTTACTCTATTCAGTTGACTTCTTTTGCATGAAGAAATACTATTCTTGATGATTCAAAGTTTATAACGATTTATTCACCACATGAATATTGTTCGGTTCGGTGGGTTTGAGGATTTTCATTCAGTTGATATTTACTGTATTCAGGGTTTAGGGTTCTTTTGATTGCATTTTTACAATGTAACTAGGGCTTTGAATAAAATTTGTTCTTATTTTTATTCAGTTCAGTGGATAATGTATATGAGTAGATAGTGTATGTAAATTTGAACTTGCTTGTTACTCTATTCAGTTGACTTCTTTTGCAGGGAGAAATGCTATTCTTGATGATTCAAAGTTTATAACGATTTATTCACCACATGAATGTTGTTCGGTTCGGTGGGCTTGAGAATTTTCATTCTCTTGATATTTAGTGTGTTCAGGGTTTAGGGTTCTTCTTATTGTATTTTTACAGTGTAACTAGGGCTTTGAATAAAATTTGTTCTTATTTTCATTCAGTTTAGTCGATAGTGTAAGTGAGTAGATAGTGTATGTAAACTTGAACTTGCTTGTTACTCTGTTTAGTTGACTTCTTTTACATGGAGAAATATTATTCTTGATGATTCAAAGTTTATAACGATTTATTCACCACATGAATGTTGTTCAGTTCGGTGGGCTTAGTGATTTTCATTCACTTGATATTTACTGTGTTCAGGGTTTAGGGTTTTTCTTATTGTATTTTTACAGTGTAACTAGGCTTTGAATGAAATTTGTTTTAATTTTTATTTAGTTCAATGGATAGTGTATGTGAGTGAAACTAGGGCTTTTCTAGCTGTTTCATTATTTATCATGTTTTATTCAGTGCATCAAGGGGTTTGATTTAGTGGGCTAGGACATTTTCATTGACTTGATTAAGATATGCATGCTTGTGCATGTCGGTGTATTGAGTGAAGTATTAACCAAATTTTTTTATTACAGCAAAACTCAAGAAGACAATGGTGACAAAGAAGGAGAAGCCGCGCTATAACGTAAGCACATTAAATATATTTATCCACTTTCATTTGAATAATATCTATTTTGTATTATAAATATATCATCACATTCTGTTTGAAAACTTGCAGAAAACTCATGATTGCAGATGCCAAACAAAGGCAATAGCAATAGTGTTCAAGAATATGAGTCAGGAAAAGAAAGATATAGTTGAAGAAATGGGATTCGGTGTCCTGGCACATATTCCGGAAATGAATGTCTCACGCCCTCTTGAGAGAATTGATTGATTGTTATGATGAGTATGATGGATGCCTGAAAACTCTCCATAGAAAAATATACATAACTCCTGCCAAGGTAGCAGATGCGCTGGGCATAATCAATGGCGGTAATACACTTTCTACTTCCTACTTATTTTCGGTTCATTGGTGAACAGAAAATTAAACGGAGCCTTTTTGGTTGATTTGTTGCTATTAAAATATTGTAGGGAATCGTTTTCTTGAAAAGGTTGATTACGGCAAACTTAATCCAGAAGACAAGGCAATATTTGACAGCCTAAAAAATGTTACGTTGGCGACTTTGACGAAGTCTGTCCTGGATATGAGTATTGAAGGGGAGGAGAACCGGCAAAAATTTTGGAGGACTTTTGTCGTCTTTATATAGAGGTGCTTCTTGCTACCGACTACGATAAGCATGGCCTCTCCGATCCATAAGCCGCCTATGTTTCATGTGGACAACATCCAAGAATGGGATTGGGCAAAACATATGCTCAGCTTCTTGAGGAAGGGAATCAAAAATAAGAGAAAGGGAAAGAAATAGTCCGTTGATGGCTGTGTTTCGTTTTGATGCTGATTTACTTCCATGAGACCAAGTTCCCTCGCTTGTATGGACCTGATGCTCCCCCGCCACCGTGGGTGGCCCATTGGACAAAGAAGATGATGCTTGACCGAATTTCAGAGGAAGCAACGGACACATTGGTAAATTAAACAAAAATTTTCTCCTAAAATTTTGTTTCAGATGCTTCTAAAATACATTGCTAACTAAATAAGCTTGTGTTTTAGGTTATAATTAATTTATTTCTCCTAGTTGCAATTGTTAGTGTGTTCATTTGAATCCTTGTACATGAAGAAATATTTTTCATGCTGATTAAATATTTATCTCGTTTTATTCGCCACATGAATCTTGTTCAGTTCAGTGGGCTTGCTCGTTTTGGTTCACCTAGTTGTTAGTGTATTCAATTGAGTCCTTATGCATGCAGAAACGTTTTTTTGATAACTAAATGTTTATCAGGATTTATTCAACACATGAAAGTTATTCGGTTCATTGGAGTTACTCATTTTAATTCACTTGATTGATAGTATTTTCAGTTAAGTCCTTGTGCATGCAGAAATATTTTTCTTTATTATTAAATGTTTATGGCATTTTATTCAGCACATTAGTGTAGTTCGTTTCAGTGGGGTTGCTGATTTTGATTCAGTTGATTATTAGTGTATTTGCTCATTAAATAAGTTTCTATTTTAGGGACTTCTGTATAGAAAGAAAATGAAGAAGGAAAAAACAAAAAGGAAGGAGTTAGACAAGAAAGGAAAAGGGAAGAAAGACAAAAAGAAAATTGTTCATCTGGATTCTTCTTCGGAAGAAAACACATTTTCCGAATTTGAATCCGAATTTGACAAAACACTGCCAGCAAAGAGAACAAGATAACAGAGGGTGGTTAAAAAACGAAAGCTTGTTGAGTGGATTCAAAAACAACAAGAGAAACTGAAAGCAGTCCCACAAATTTAGAAAGCAAAAGTGAATCCAAAAACCAGTAAGTTTGATCTTCATATTGGTTTCATCTTACTTGTATTTGCTTAAAATTGTTCTTATGCGCTTGTTCTTATGTATTGCAGAGAAGAAGAAATTGAAAAAACCCCTCACAAAAAAAAGAAAACAACCACAGAAGGTGATTAAAAAACAAAGCAAAAAAAGGAAGCATGTGCTGACAGATTCAGAGAGCACAAGCAAATCTGAAAGCCAATAAGTATTGGGTGATTGTATGATATTCATCTGGTTTAGTTTTGCTGTTCTTTGCTGAAAATTGTTTATGTATGCTTATTAAGTAAATTACAAATGTGATATTGTTCAATGGAGTTGGTCAACTTGATTCATTTGATTGTCAAGTGTTCAATTGAGTCTTTTTTCATGCAAAAATATTTTTCTTGATGATTGAATGTGTATCACTTTTTTTTTCAGCACATGAAATGATTTCGGTTCAGTGGTCTTTGTAATTTTCGTTCACTTGATTGTTAGCATCTTCACTTCTCCATTTGCATGCAAAAATATTTTTCTTGATGATTGAATGTGTATCACATTTTATTCAGCACATTAACTATATTCGGTTCAGTGAAGTTTGTTATTTTTATTCACTTGATTGTTAGTACCTTCAGTTGGGTCCTTTAGCATTAGAAATATTTTTCTTGCTTATATTTGTCTCCGGTATAAATTCGATGTGTTTTTCTGTGTTGCAGAGAAAAAGAAATCGAAAAAACACCCATAGTAAAAAGAAAACGACCGCAAAGGGTGGCAAAAAAGAAACCAAATCTGACAAGGAGTAAGTTTCTCGAATCATATTTTCTTTTATTGATGCTTTCGTTTTAGGTTCATTGATACTTATTTTATGAATTTTCAGAACTGAACAAGTAAAAGACAACGTTGCGGAAAGAAGAAGACAAGCGTTGGAGATGTTAAGAGAAAAGAGATCAAAGAAAAAATGATGGGGCTCAGACAGCAAACATTGATCCGGATTAGTTTGACTCGACGGAGGCGCAAAATGATTTCTCTGAGACGTAAGATTCAGTTTCTTATACTGAGTTCTTTTTCTTTCTTTGCTAACTTTTGCTAGAACCTCTTCTAATTCCTCTGGATTCACTTATTAACATTTATTTATCTTTCTTAGACTACCAACTGTAAATCTGGGTAGCGAACCTCTCTTACAGACTCAGGCGAGCTCTACACCGTCTGTAAATTCCCTGGACAATACTAGGTAAATTGTTTATTGCAGGCTTTACTTTCGATTCAGTGGTTCCCAAAAATGAATTTCATGTGTTTCTAGACCTCTGCTTTTAATATTGGTTTCTAATTTTAATTTGTTATCTTTGTTTTTAAGAAAAATACCCCGAAAACCTCAGTAAAATATTTTAGAAAAAAAATCCATCAAAGAAAGAGTTTTAAAACAACACCAGTGTAAGTTAAAAATATTTATGTTGATCTTTTAGATTTAGGTAATAATTTTTGTTTAATTAAGCACACGGAAATCATGTTTAAATGTCAGTAGCACTACACCTGATTCTGAAATACAAATCATTGAGGTTCGAGAAGAAACTTGTTCTGAACCTTTGGAAATGTGAGATTTTCAATGTGCAGATTTCCATTTCTCAAAACCAATTCTAATTATTCAACATTAACTTCTTCCTTGTTTACATTCCGTAGAGCTCCTATTGCGTTGTCTCTTCCAAGTTCTCTCAAGGAAGAGTTGATGAAAGATGACTTATCTATGTCCCTCCGAAAAGTCAAACACAACCAACTTCTGATAATGAGTAAGTTGCACATAAAATTCTTTTTATTAATTTTAATGGAAAACGATAATAATTTGGGATCATTATTGAACTATCTTCTGTTTAATGCAGCAGCCCTTTGGGACCGCAATAGCAGCCCTGCAAAAAAGCACCAACACAACAATTAGAGCAACAAAAGCAGGCTACTGAGGAATCTTCCCCAAGGAATACAGAGCCAGAACCTCCAATGAATGTGTAAGTTTTAATTAATATCAACTTTTATAATCTTCTGGTCTAGCTGGTAATTATAATTCTTTTTATTAGTTTTAATGGTACAGGATAATAATTCTGCATTGTTACTGAACTCTTTTCTATTTAATGTAACAGCCCTCCCAAAGAACAACAGCAACCATGCCAAGAAGCTACGGTGGCACGACAATTGGAAGAAGAAGCACAGCCTGATTTGTAAGTTTTATACTTGTTCATATCTGCATAATTTCGGTTCACCACATTGTTTCATTTTGGTTCACTCTATTGTCTAATATCAATTTTGTTCAAATCTGGATATTTTTAGTTCACCACATGGTTTAATTTCGGTTCACTACATCGTTTAATATCATTTTTGTTTACTATCATTGTTTCATATCTCTGTCGTCTTGCAGTGTTGATCGTCCTAGGCAATGGAAAAATGATGTGCCTTCCTTCAGCCTTGGGATAAGTCCCCTAACATCTCAACCAACTCCCCCTCTCAAATAATAGTGACTCAACCAACTCACCCCTCTGAGCCTACGGTTTTAGAGCTTGAAATCCTGGAAGAGGCGGTGGTAGATGCTAGGGTGACAGTAGCATTGAAGTTTGCTGAAGCAACAACTGCCGATCCAACCGTCATAGCTGCTGAAGTTTACAAAAATCCGAAAAAAATAAAGAAATCACGGAGGAGTTGATCGAAAAGTGTTATCATTGGATGATACATGTGAAACAGACCAAAGATAGTAGCAACGAATATGACGCCATATTCGTCCTGAAGCATGAGGCAAATTACGAGGGGATTAGACAACATTTCATATCTCTAATGCCCAAAGAACAGGTGGAAAGCACGGTAAATTCTTTGCCAATTCCGTTAACGTTAATGATTTTTCTAAAGACTCTTATATATTATATCTCAAAAATTTTCTTCCTGTAGGTAGTCACTATACATAACATGATTCTTAACCAAATAAAAGGTCGCCGGTTTTAGGAATGAATATACATTGTGCCGCTGGATATTGTGGTAAGCTAAATTTCTTATTCTCTGCTGATTGATGTTTATCACGTTTTATTCAAAACATGAATGGAGTTATGTACAATGGAGTTCTTCATGTTGATTTATTTGACTGTCAAATATTTAGTTGAGTCCTTTTGCATGCAGAAAATATTTTTCTTGATGATTGAATATTTATCACGTTTTATTCAGCACATGATTGGTGTTCAGTTCAGTGGAAATATTCATATTGATTCATCTGATTGATATGTTCTGTTGAGTTCTTTTGCATGAAGAAAAGTTTTCTCTTGATGATTGAATGTTTATCACGTTTTATTCAACATATGAATTGTGTTCGGTTCAATGGTGTTGGCAAATTTAGATTCACTTGTCTGGTAGTTGGTGATTTAACTAATGTTCGTTTTGCAGATGTTTATGTTGGAAAACTACGGCATGGACTACACTAATCCAAATACCAAGAAGGCCTACCGGTTCGATATCGATCAGTATGCCCACCACTGCCGTTTCCTTGACAAAAGAAAATTTGCATTGCATCCATTTGTAAGTTGTCATTTCTAAAAATTCTTCCATAATTCTCTCATTTGCTATTGTTTCAATTGAAATATTCTATTATTTTTTCAAACTTTAGCTGTTTGTGCCGATCTGCAACAGAGGGCATTGGTGGTTGTGGATTGCTTATGTCAAGAAAAAGGCATTTTATGTCCTTGACCCTGTAAATAAGAAGAAAAAAGGTATACCTGAATCGAGAGTGAAACTGAACAAATTTATTGTAAGTTATTTTGTTGTAAATTATTCAAACATGAGTAGAATTCGGTAATTAATTGGTTATCTTGTTTTATTCAAATCATGATTTATTGTCGGTTCAGTGGAGTTGTGATTTTGATTCACCTATTATTATGTGTTCGGTTCATTGTTGTTGCTTCTTTTTATTCACTTTTTCTGTCCCTTTCAGGGATTAATAATTTTTCAGATGAGGGTTTACGCTGGGCCGGAACCCTTAATGGAGGACAGAGAGGGAGAAGAAGCAGAGTATATCGTGCTGAATGGCCAACGAACAGAGTAAAAATCTTTCTCTTCTATAGTGTTATTTTTAATGTGTTTTATTTTGTATACTATTAATCGTATTATACTAAATTCTTGCTTAGCTATGATTGTGGCATATACATCATGAAATGGCTTAAAACAATTGATCCTCGAAATATCAAAAGCGGGAAGAGATATCGATATAAAGCTTGGACACAAGTAAGTACCAAGTATTTTCAAAATTAATGCAATTCTTTCATTTCTTATTTAGGTTGGGTTCATTTCTTATGTAACTAATTCCTTTCGATTGAAATGTAGAAAGAGATTGATGGCTTTAGGCATGAATATGGTCCGAATCTTCTAATGCATGAATGAACAAAATCAGAGACCAAGTGATTCGGGCATCTGAAGCAATAAGACTCCCCAAGCCATCTGCTGCCCTCTCCAGCCCTTTTTGTAAATTCTCATCTGCGGATTTAGATAGTAAATAGGATATACTATGATTGACAGGTTGTAAAAAAGCAAACAATGCTTTTTTCAATGTATATATGTGAATATTAATGTAAATGTTAATGTATATAACTAATCTTAATATCAATGTATATATCTAATGTTAATATTTATATCTGATTCAAGATGCATTACTCCTTGTCCTGTTGGTTTGATATGTTAATTTATATATCTGTTGGAACTGTTTGGCTGCTGTTTTGTTCCAGGTTCACAATGAATAGAATCAGGGTATTTATCAAGACATTAAGAACCCCAAAAATACAATGAACAAAAATTAATATACTGGATGAACCGAAAAATTGCATATATCAATATAGCAGAGAGTTAATTATAAAAAAATGTTTCTATCAGTATCAGAAACACTTGAACTCTCTGACATAGCACAATCAATTGACTATTCAATAAAGAAAAAAGTGACTTTTGAGTAAATAATTTCACAAAAGCTAATATCAAAAACAAAAAAAGTGACTATTCATTAAAGACTAACAAAAGTCAGAAATTAACCCTCTTATAACTTCAGTGAACCAAAATTTGCTCATGGATGAAAAGAAATTTATATTAATAAAACCTAAAACTTGTATAATCCTCTCTGGATCATATCCGGTGCACTGTAAAAGCTGGAACTTGACTGAATCGTTGGTTCGTCGTCTAAAAAATTCAACTGTAAAAAGAGAAAATAAATCATATATTAGCAAAATGCACAAATCAATGTTTGCCTAATCGAAAGCAAATCAATTTTACCTTGCTTGGAGCTGGAATTTTCTTTTTCTTTGTGGTGTTTGAGATATTTTTTTTCAGGTTTGATTCAAGTCTGTTCTTGGGTCGGCCTCTTGTTTTGACACGTGGAGGGCTTTGAAGGTCGTTCACGTCGCTCAATGTCTCTTCTTCGTGGGATAACAAACCTTTTCCTTTGCTTCTTGCTTGATATTCTTGCATCTCGGCCATGACATTGTCAAACGCCCGGTGCAGAATTCTAGTAAACTCCTCAGACTCGAATGCAAATTCATAGATATTGTGCGACCGAAACACCAAATCGTCAAATCTCTTGCTTCTTGGCTCCAGCAGAGGCTCGTCTTAACTGCTCTTTATGTGTGTGTGCCTCCTCTTTATGTTCTTGCTTCAGTGCTCCAGTATGTATTTCGGTGCCACGTTATCTACTTGCTCAAAGCTTAGGACGCTCAGAGAGTGGTGGCACAATATGTCCCTTGACTCAAACAGCAGGCATTGACACTTTACCTCTCATGATACTACATCGTAGGTGACGAAAAACTTGTTGAATGTGGAGTTAGAAACCTACTCCATCACTTCGTATGTTGTGAAACCTAGGGTGGAATGCTTTGATCTTGTGACGCAGTTCACCTTTCCTCTAAATTGAGCTTGAACTTCCCTGAACTTCTCATGGGTATAAACGTGATGAAATTGAGCCTCTATTGCTGATTTTGTTGTGCACGGTATCACGGTGTGAAAATCTACAGCATCGAATTCTCTCTCTCTTTGCTCTCTGCTTGCTAGGCAATTGTCATATTGCTTCATGAATTGACTTAAGGAGCTGTTGCGTGTGATAAACTTGTTGAAAAATGCATGCATTCTTTCGCTCCTTTGTGTGCTTCTCATCCAGGCCCAAAAGTGGTGATCCAGGTAAACTGGAACCCATATATGCCGATCCTCATACAACTCTGCAGAATGAACCGAACTAATTAGTTGTACTAAACCGAAATGTGTGCATGTTTTCACCCAAAAAGGTAAAGGCATGAAAATAATCCAAATTGAAAACTCAGTTACCAGAGAGCCACTTGTTGCCTCCTAAGTCGTACTTTGTGAGGAAATCATTCCAGTTTCTGTCGAATGCATCTTTTGTGAATGAGTTCCAAACGACGTGGCTCATCTCTTGTTCGATTTTTTTGTGTCGCTTGTAGTCGTTTAGTTTATTTGGGATCTTCTTCATAATGTGCCATATGCACCAGTGGTGAATTATTGTTGGCATGGACAACTCGATGGCCCTTTGCATCGATGCGCATTGGTCGGTGAGAATGCCTTTTGGTGGCTTCCCTCCCATGCAACGGAACCAACACTCGAATAACCATTTGAATGATTGATGTCCTTGTTTTTCATCAGTGCGCATCCAAGAAGTGTTGACTGACTGTGGTGATTCACCCCCACAAATGAACCAAAAACCAGATTGTACCTGCATACATGGACAATCTCACGGTTAAATGAACCAAAACTTGTGCATATAGTGAATGTAAGTACTGAAGTTGGGTGAACCGAATACCTGTTTATGTTGTAGGTGGTATTGAATGAAACCACGTCTCCAAAATACTCGCATGCAGCCGTGCTTCTTGCGTCGGCCCAGAATGCATGTTTGATGGAGTGATCGCCTTCGAGGTTGAGCTCGAAAAAGAAATTTTGATTCTTCTCTTTCATTCTTAGTAGGTACTTCCCAAATTCTTTGGCATCATCTTGTTCGGAAACATTCCGTACTTTTCTTATGGTGTAATTTCTCACGTCTTTTTCTATAAAACTGAGTTCCTGGTGACTTTCGGCTGCTGCTATGAACGATTGGTAAGTTTTGCTCGGTCTAATTCCGGCTTCCTCGTTGGTTTCGATGGTTCGACGCACAAACATGCTTAGCTCATTGTGTTGTTTGAGCATCTCTACACGGTCTGGATAGCAAGGGTGTGAGTGATTCAGAACAACTTTGGAAATTGTCCAAAGACCAACGTCCTTCATTATATGTACGTAGATTCTGGCTGGACAGTTTAACCCGGCTGAGGAGTTTGTCTTCAGAGTTGGAGATATCTTGGATTTTCACCTCACCTCTCTACTACATACGATTAGTTGATTCTTAACCTCGTCTCCTTTCCGAGTCGTGTTCTTTATTTTCGTAGAAAAACCAGCATGTTTGGAATAATGTTTGTAGAACTTTCCGACTTCTTCTAATGTCTTGAAAATCATCCCCACCTTTGGGACAAATTTTTCATCCACAACACACCTGGTCTGCATAATGAACCGAAAACATCACTATGGTGAAACAATTTTATAGTTCTCAGTGAACGAAACATAATCCAAAAACGTCATTATAGTGAAACAATTCTATATAGTATTGAGTGAACAAAACATAATCCAGTATATAAAATTAAAATCAAATTCAAAAAGCTTTTTGCATAACGAACCGAAACAAGTACTTATGGTGAAACAATTGTATACTACTGATTGAACGAAACATAATCCATTATATAAGATCAAATTCGAAATACCTCTTTCTACAATTTAGATTTTGTCAATTCAATTCAATTCAGATTCAGAACACATGCGTCCATTCAATACAATTCAAAATAGAATTAGGAATTGCATTCCATTCAATTCGATTCAAAATTGAATAATCCAAATCTCATCAGCTTGATTTGTTTCAGAAGAATAATCTAAATCGCGCTCATTCAACTTATTTAAAGTTAAATCATTCATTGTTTCGATTCAGAAGTCCAGATCGAAGAAGAAAACGAAGCTTATTACGTTGAAGTCAATGCAGGTCAATAACGAAGAACGCTACCAGAAAAGAAGAAGAACAACAACAAGAACGAAAATGCGAGCAGAGGACAATGACGAAGCCTATTACGTTGAAGTCAATGCAGATCAATAAGGAAGAACGCAAGCAGAGAAGAAGAAGAAGAAGAAAGCAAACACAAGCAGAAACGAAGGTTTAGTTTGCAGTTTTGTTTACGTTAAGCAAAGTAAGGTTGATGTTATATGTAGCCCATAAATCACAAACGATTTGGAAGTTGGAGGAGGTGCATGAATCAAAAAGGACTTGGATAACTTGGATGTATTTTTTGCTTGGATGTGTAGTATTATTGAATATATTATGCATGAGGCGCGTGCGAATAGACTTGTCCTAAGCTTAAACCAAACCAACCAACTAACAGAAACCAGATACATAAATTACGGGGGCTCAAACACTCAAATAATCCGCAAAAAAAGTGATGTACAATGGGCAATAATGGCGATACAGTGATCATGGCGGGAGTAAAGGTTTTGAAGAACGCGAATTCTCATAAGGTGGTTAAGAGAAAAATGCGGCCGAGGGCATCAAAGATATCCGTTGCTCTCCTGAATGTCATCGAAGACGCAGAGAAGAACCTGAAGGTTCCACGAGTGAAGTCATGGTTTCAAGGCATTAAAGATCTATGCTATGAGTTAATTGGTGTTTCAGAAGAATTTGAGCTACTGCAACAGGCGAAGAAGTTACACTTTCTAGGCCTCTCACTCCCCCCACGCCCCAAGAAGGGAAACCCTGAGGCGAGCAGCATCATTTGTGATTTTGAGGCCTTAATTGAAGAAGTCAGCGAGTTGCAACTTAGTTCGAGTCCGAATTCAGTACCCAAGGAGGCTGAGCAACTTGGTTCGCGTTCGGATCCAGCACCCGACGAGGCTGAGCCGGAGCCATTAGATCTGCATTGGCCCGCAGTTCCCTCAAATGACGAAGAACCCATGATTGGTCGAGATGCTGAAATTCAAGACTTAATTAGAAAGTTGACTAAGGAATCTCATAGATGCATATGTCTTGTTAGAGAAGAGGTTGGAATGGGAACGACCGCGCTGGCCCGACATGTCTACAACAGTACTCAAGTGAAAAGTAAATTTCATTTCATGGCATGGGTAACTGTCTCTCAACAATTCAATGTGAAGCGAATTGTTAAGTCTATGCTGGAATTCGCTCCTGAAACACCAGAGAAATACGCCGGCAATGAATTTGAATTATTGAAACTTGAGCTTCATAAGTTCATAGAGGACAGGGAACTCCTTCTTGTTCTGGAAGACGTCAGCCACCTAGATTCGAACCACTTGTCAGATCTAATGAACGTGCTTCGTAGTTCCTTTCGCAGAATTTTGATTATCTAGAGATTCTGGACGGGAAGGCGAGGGCGCCTTGAGATGCAAATTGAAGAAAGAAATGCATGAATTTATCCAAGATCTTGCGCGTAACGAATGCCGCATAATGCTTCCTGGTGAAGAGTCCGGAGACAACGACGCTGTAACAGAGCCTGCTCGTTATCGTCATTTTACCCGTCATTGTACCCTGTATCTTGAAGATAAAACCTCTTTCCTAGATTCAATTGACAATGGAGGTAAACTCAAGGCAGATAAGCTACACACTCTAATGGTTTTGTCCAAGTTTTCCGACATGGATCCAACAAATCTTGCCAACAGTCTACCTCGTATGAAGAGGATCAGGGCGTTGGATTTGAGCGATTGCCCAATAGAAAAGCTTCCATCGAAGGCAACTGAACTGCTACATCTAAGGTACCTTAACCTGTCTTTCAATCATAAGCTAAAGGAGTTGCCTTCTGAAATAAGTAATTTGCTTAATTTGCAAACTTTAAATCTCAACGGATGTAAAACTGAAATTTCTGAAGCTACAAGAGCTGATCTAAAGAACAAGGAAAATCTGCTTGGCTTGGAACTGTGGTTTTCTATCGTAGGATCGAAGGCCAACGATCAAGTCCTACTTGATAGCTTAGAAGCACCTCCTCAATTGCAATCCCTTGGAATATTTGACTACGGAGGAAGTTCATTCCCCAACTGGATGATGGAATTGAACAAACTAACACACCTAAAGCTTCATAGATGTAGTAAATGCAATGTTTTGCCCCCTTTAGGGAAACTCCCATTCCTTGAATCACTTGAGATCACGAATATGCCTAATGTGGAGACGGTAGGTGTTGAATTTCTGGGAATAGAATTAAACCATGAGGATGCTGTCAACGAAGGCTCCTCACCTGATGCAGTTGCATTTCCCAGATTGAGAAAGCTTCACTTCATAAAGTTGGATGAGTGGAAAGGATGGATTGGAATCAATGTTAATGGTGGAGACAAGAAGATTATGCCTCAACTGTCTTCTTTGTCAGTTGTAAACTGTGAAAAGTTAGAATCACTTCCTGACTACATAAAGAAGAAGGAAAATCTGAAACCAGTTATTGAAAGATGTCCTTTGCTACCAGAAAACTAAAAGGCGCAAGAATAGATGAGGAGCTTGGATTTCAAGAAACAAAGCAGATTAAGGTAAGCTATTCTTCAAACTGTCCTATGGTAAACATTGTTGGAGCTAATATCTTCTATTAGCTAGCTATATTTCTTTGTCAAATATGTGGACTCTGCATGGCATGTAACTCTGATTTCATAGTTTCAGTTTGCTTGTTATGCAACTCTAATCTCAAAATTGAACATTTTTTTAATTGATTAATTTTGTTTTCCGCATCACCTTTAATCAGGTCCAGTTTAGTGTGCTTTGCAGCCATCCATGGCATTTTTAAAGGTGTTCAAAATCTGCAACCACTGTGGAGTCTCCAAATAATGTTGCACAGATGTGGGTTTTCAACTTTTCTGTGCTCTATATTAAAAAGGCTCTTAAGAAGTTGAAGATGGAAGGTCTCTGGTGCTGGTGCCGAAATTAAACTCCAGTTTTTCAATAAATTGTTTCCAGAGAATATTGCACAGCAGCACAGATGTGTGATTTCAACTCAGTTTGGCAAACATCTAATTTTGATACTATGATCATGATGTAATAAGTTATGGCAATGTGCTTGCATGACTATTAAGTTTGCTATGACTATTAAGTTTGCTATCTATATTCTGTGAGATTTCACTGTAATTTTCCTCTTTCCATGTTTGTGTTCCTCAGAGAACTTGTAAGTTGTAACACCATGTGTGTATAATTTCGTAGCATTTTCAGTTTGAAGTAAAATTGGTGGCTGTTCTGTTTTCTTTTTTTTTTTTTTAAAAAGTAGTAAAATTGGTGTATAGTCGTGTAAAATTTTACATTATTAACCAGATTAGCTAGTAATCAAGTATATTACTAATTTACTATGAGTTTAAATATATAACTTGGTGTGTAGTAAGTTCTATGCATTTCTTTTTCTTCAAGAAGATAGTCAAGATATTCTATTTCATCAGTTTTGGAGTATGCTTAAAAAGCTTTTCTCGAGTTCATATTGATATGTGTTTTATAGATGATAGAGGTAATGTGTATTTTGATCTTTAAAATTAGTTTAATGAGTTAATTTTGTTTTTATTTCTTTCTAAATAACCAATCACATTTCTTATTTAAAAAATATGATTAAATTAAACTTTCGTCATCACATGTAGTTATTTTTATATAAAGTTTATGATTAAAAATTGTTAGATAAAAATTTACTAAACATATTAAATTATCTAACTATTCTCACCTATCAATAATACATAAAAATAAATGCACGTGAATTTTCATTTTTTGTTAATGCAATGCTTATGTAAACACTTAAATGCTACTTTAGTATTCTTAACGATTACTTGATGTAGATACCTTTCATTTTTTGTGTGTTTTTTAATAATGTGTTATATAATTTCTTTTGTATGAATACCATAAATTTAAGAGTTAGATTTGTAGTTTTTATTTAAAAAAAAAAACATACAAATCTAAGGGTTAATTTATTTTTTTTTATTTTAAAACTGTTTAAATATATAAATTTGCTGATCAAATTTGTGTTTTAGCTTTGAAAAGTTTTTTAAACATGTAAATCAGATTTTTTTAATTTGCTTTACAGCAAAAATTTTTATTTCATCACAAATCAGACCATTTAATTTATGTATTATGAAAATTTAATCTTTAAATTTTTTAAATATGAGGATTAGATTTATTATTTAAAATTAAAAAAAATCTATATAAAAAAAAACACACTAATTAATTATAATACTGAATTACACACAATTTTTTCTTACTGTTAAAAAAATTAGCCTCCAAAGATAATTTAGAGGACTTTTCTAAATCTAGTGGACACTTATTAAGAAACATAAAATTGATAAGTAACAAATGTCCGACACCACTTTGGTCTATCTATCATTAACAATAAATTGTTTAATATGTGTTGATAAAATATAATTTCAAAAAATTTATTATGGGATAATTAGATTTTTAACAAATATTATTGTAAAATAACTTAGTCTTTTTTAAAATCAATCTATTTTGTAAACCTCTAAAATAATAAAAATTTGTTGAGAATCAAAATATTTGACTTAAAATTTCTTAAACTCATATTCGATCCGCAC